>NW_025228093.1:279157-282274 GCF_018294505.1 Triticum aestivum
TTGTTTACGTGCCGCGCCGTGATTTTGTTAGTGTTCTAGGCTCGCGTCTCTAGCACAGTCTAGCCTAGGACCAGCACAGTACCGTCGTTGAGCGTTTATTCAACTTTGCATCTCTGAATTGATTATTGCTGACCCTTTTTGCTACCATATTATAAGCCTTCCCAGCTCCACATACATCTACGTCGTGCGTTTGACTCTCCCTGGTAATCGCTCTATCCAAGCTTTGAGAGTTTTTGACTACAACGGTTGCCGATCACCGCCTGCTGCTGGGTAGGAACTGGTAAGAATTTGAGATTTGCTTGACGGATTTGTGACACCCACCACCACCACTTGTTCGTAGTCTGTAGGATCATATTCTTGTGTGTTTCTATTGCTGCTAACCATGCCAGGATCACAAGCCGACGAGATTGACTGGGAGAATTTATCGAACAAGGAGCTTCATGATAAGTTTCAGCAAATGATGACTGAACAGGTGCAAGATGTGCTGAACAATTTTGAAGAGGCCATGGAGAAGATCACTGGCCTTGACAAGATGTTCAAAACAAAGCTCGATAACAAGTTTAATGAATTGCTCGCGCGTCTTCCACCACCACCACCCGCTGCACCTAACGCACCTCTCCAACAACAACAACAACGACTACCTCCACGTCGCGAAGCAGACCTCCGCCGAGCAAGCCGTGTTCCTCTTGCGTTTGGCCAAACTGTTGGTGCTGCTGTTGATACTTCTGTGGCTCCTGCTGCTGATGCGGAGGAGGATGATTATGTGGGAGATTATGAGGATGAGGTTGATCAAAATCAACACTACGTGCAGCCACCTGTACCACCACCAGCAGGTCGACCTCAGGTATATATTCGTAATGGTAGGCCTGCACCACCACCTCAGGTACGAGATGATGTCCATATTCCTAAACTGAAATTGAATATTCCACCATTTGAGGGTAGATATGTTCCTGATATATATCTTACTTGGGAGTTAGAAACTGAACAACGATTTACATGTTTACAATATCCTGAGGAGAGACGAGTTGCTGCTGCTGTTTGTGCTTTCACTAGTTTTGCATGTGTATGGTGGTCTGAACATTGTAGATTATATCCTATTCCAACTACTTGGGCTGCTTTGAAAACTGTTATGCGTACGCGTTGGGTTCCACCATATTATCATCGTGAATTGCTTCAAAAATTGCAGCGTTTAAGACAAGGGAAAAATTCTGTAGAAGAATATTATCAGGAATTACAAACTGGCATGATTAGATGTGGTATGGTTGAGGAGAATGAAGCTATGCTTGCACGTTTTCTGGGTGGATTAAATAGAGAGATTCAGACCATTCTAGACTATAAGGAGTATACTAATATCACTCTTTTATTCCATCTTGCTTGTAAAGCTGAACGTGAAGTGCAGGATCGACAAGCATTGGGGCGAACTAACTTTTCTGCAGGCCGACCTTCATCATGGACACCACGTGCATCTTCTACTTCAACTGCACCAGCACCTCCATCCGGTGCCACCTCCAGCCGTGATACAAGAAAAAAGGCACAACCACCATTATCTTCCAAGAGCGCACCTGCGGGTCCTGCACAGCGTTCTTCTTCTTCCATGGCATCAACAGGGCACACAAGTGATATTATTTGTCGTCGTTGTAAGGGAGGAGGTCATTATGCGAGGGAATGCAAATCTCCGCGTGTGATGATTGCTACCACGGATGGTGGATATGAGTCCGCTAGTGACTATGATGAGGAGACATTGGCTCTTATTACACGTGAAGAACATGGTGGAGATGATTCTGATCATGAGACGCAATACATGGCTCCTGAAGACGCTGACAGGTATGAATGTTTAGTTGCTCAACGTGTTTTGAGTGTGCAGGTCACACAAGCTGAGCAAATCAGAGGCACAATTTGTTCCATACCAAGGGAGTTGTGAAGGAACGTTCTGTGCGCGTCATAATAGACGGAGGGAGCTGCAACAACTTGGCTAGCATGGAGATGGTGGAGAAGCTTTCTCTCACCACAAGACCACATCCACATCCTTACTACATGATAGAGGCGGGGTGTCCCGATCTTTCGATGAGATGATAACTATCGATTTGGTGAAAATGACTTTGACGATCCGACTACAAACGTGCACGACGTTGCGCCTTAGCAATCGCTAAACCAGCTCTGAGAGGTTATTGACCACACCGGAGCACAATCAACCTGACCACGAAGGTCTATTCCTGCAAGCAATCGAAGAACAAGCAAGAATATGATAAAAGCAATCTGAATATTGCAAGTATATATGAGGTATTGATAAAGGTGGGGATCCGTAAGTGGTCTTGGTCTGGTCGTTGGACACAAACGAAGTACACGAAGTTGCAATGGCTAACTTTTAACTAAACAAATCCCAAGCAAAAGCTACTAGATGGATCTACTTATATAGGAGCAAGGGGTGGCGGCCAAGGAGGTGGGAGGACGTCCCAAGGCAGCCTAAAACTAAATCTAGGTCGTACAAGGCCAATGGGCCCAAGTGGAGGTGATGTAACACCTTTGGACTTGTAGTTTGACTCGGATTCTGCTGCAGCATCAGATGGTTTCGTCCACAACTCAACGCTCCGGACGAATTTGAAGGTGATTCCAATTGGGTTGGAAAGTGCACGAAATCTAGTTTCCAACAAAAAAAGAATCACCCAATTCGAAGTCTGTATGAAGAACTTGTGTGCGTTTTGAGTCAGGTATGTCTGTGCAGTCCGAATCTGAATCCAGAACGTGAGAGACTTGGACTCTATCTTCTCTTGGGCCAAAAGTGACGTGAGAGAACTTTTTGGACAGCAAATAAACATCTCTTTCTTCCTTATCTTCATATGTGGATTGTACAAATGTCCCATACACCTGCAATTAGACAAAACACAAAAGTGTGTGAAGTATTTTTGTTCTGGATAACATAAATAGATTATTGAATAATTTGCACTAGAAATCACCTGACAAATATGCATATATGCAATATTTTTGGTCATATCCAAGGTAGTCATGTCCTCATCATCCTCCCCTTCTTGAAAATAAAGCCGTCCTCGGCGTTGCTTAATCTGAAATGTGGCTAACAAAAGAGACAAGGTGTACATGTTGTATATGTATATGTCATCC
>NW_025228093.1:284714-289125 GCF_018294505.1 Triticum aestivum
GATCCGACTACAAACGTGCACGACGTTGCGCCTTAGCAATCGCTAAACCAGCTCTGAGAGGTTATTGACCACACCGGAGCACAATCAACCTGACCACGAAGGTCTATTCCTGCAAGCAATCGAAGAACAAGCAAGAATATGATAAAAGCAATCTGAATATTGCAAGTATATATGAGGTATTGATAAAGGTGGGGATCCGTAAGTGGTCTTGGTCTGGTCGTTGGACACAAACGAAGTACACGAAGTTGCAATGGCTAACTTTTAACTAAACAAATCCCAAGCAAAAGCTACTAGATGGATCTACTTATATAGGAGCAAGGGGTGGCGGCCAAGGAGGTGGGAGGACGTCCCAAGGCAGCCTAAAACTAAATCTAGGTCGTACAAGGCCAATGGGCCCAAGTGGAGGTGATGTAACACCTTTGAACTTGTAGTTTGACTCGGATTCTGCTGCAGCATCAGATTGTTTCGTCCACAACTCAACGCTCCGGACGAATTTGAAGGTGATTCCAATTGGGTTGGAAAGTGCACGAAATCTAGTTTCCAACAAAAAAAGAATCACCCAATTCGAAGTCTGTATGAAGAACTTGTGTGCGTTTTGAGTCAGGTATGTCTGTGCAGTCCGAATCTGAATCCACAACGTGAGAGACTTGGACTCTATCTTCTCTTGGGCCAAAAGTGACGTGAGAGAACTTTTTGGACAGCAAATAAACATCTCTTTCTTCCTTATCTTCATATGTGGATTGTACAAATGTCCCATACACCTGCAATTAGACAAAACACAAAAGTGTGTGAAGTATTTTTGTTCTGGATAACATAAATAGATTATTGAATAATTTGCACTAGAAATCACCTGACAAATATGCATATATGCAATATTTTTGGTCATATCCAAGGTAGTCATGTCCTCATCACTACATCCAATGGTTCAACAACAGCGGCAAGGTTAAGGTAACATGTACTGTTCGTGTGCATTTTAGTATCTCTACATATGCTGATTATGTTGATTATGATGTGGTACCTATGCAAGCATGTTCCTTATTACTTGGTAGACCATGGCAATTTGATAAAAATTCTGTACACCATGGTAGAAACAATCACTATACTCTTGTTCATAAGGATAAAAATATTACTTTGCTTCCTATGACTCCTGATTCCATTTTGAAAGATGATATTAATAGAGCTAATAAAGCACAACAGGAGAAGAATAAGAGTGAAAATCAGATTGTGGCAAAAGAATTTGAGCAACAAATGAAGCCTAATAATAAACCATCTAGTGTTGCTTCTGAAATTAAATTGAAAAGTGCATGTTTATTTGCCACCAAATCTGATATTGATGAGCTAGATTTCAGCAAATTTGTTTGCTATGCTTTTGTGTGCAAAGAGGCATTATTTTCATTCGAGGACGTGCCTTCCTCTTTGCCTCCTGCTGTCACTAACATTTTGCAGGAGTTCGCTGACGTCTTTCCACAAGACGTGCCACCGGGATTACCGCCTATTCGAGGGATTGAGCATCAGATTGACTTAATTCCCGGTGCTTCACTGCCAAACCGTGCACCATACCGTACTGATGAGGACATGACTACCTTGGATATGACCAAAAATATTGCATATATGCATATTTGTCAGGTGATTTCTAGTGCAAACTATTCAATAATCTATTTATGTTATCCAGAACAAAAATACTTCACACACTTTTGTGTTTTGTCTAATTGCAGGTGTATGGGACATTTGTACAATCCACATATGAAGATAAGGAAGAAAGAGATGTTTATTTGCTGTCCAAAAAGTTCTCTCACGTCACTTTTGGCCCAAGAGAAGATAGAGTCCAAGTCTCTCACGTTCTGGATTCAGATTCGGACTGCACAGACATACCTGACTCAAAACGCACACAAGTTTTTCATACGGACTCCGAATTGGGTGATTCTTTTTTTGTTGGAAACTAGATTTCGTGCACTTTCCAACCCAATTGGAATCACCTTCAAATTCGTCCGGAGCGTTCAGTTGTGGACGAAACAATCTGATGCTGCAGCAGAATCCGAGTCAAACTACAAGTCCAAAGGTGTTACATCACCTCCACTTGGGCCCATTGGCCTTGTACGACCTAGATTTAGTTTTAGGCTGCCTTGGGACGTCCTCCCACCTCCTTGGCCGCCACCCCTTGCTCCTATATAAGTAGATCCATCTAGTAGCTTTTCCTGGGGATTTGTTTAGTTAAAAGTTAGCCAACGCAACTTCGTGTACTTCGTTTGTGTCCAACGACCAGACCAAGACCGCTTTCGGATCCCCACCTTTATCAATACTTCATACATATTTGCAATATTCAGATTGCTTTTATCATATTCTTGCTCGTTCTTCGATTGCTTGCAGGAATAGACCTTCGTGGTCAGGTTGATCGTGCACCGGCGTGGTCAATAACCTCTGGAGATTGGTTTAGCGATTGCTAAGGCGCAACGTCGTGCACGTTTGTAGTCGGATCGTCAAAGTCGTCTCCACCAAATCGATAGTTACCATCTCATCGAAAGATCGGGACACCCCCGCCTCTATCAACTATACTCTTGTTCATAAGGATAAAAATATTACTTTGCTTCCTATGACTCCTGATTCCATTTTGAAAGATGATATTAATAGAGCTAATAAAGCACAACAGGAGAAGAATAAGAGTGAAAATCAGATTGTGGCAAAAGAATTTGAGCAACAAATGAAGCCTAATAATAAACCATCTAGTGTTGCTTCTGAAATTAAATTGAAAAGTGCATGTTTATTTGCCACCAAATCTGATATTGATGAGCTAGATTTCAGCAAATCTGTTTGCTATGCTTTTGTGTGCAAAGAGGCATTATTTTCATTCGAGGACGTGCCTTCCTCTTTGCCTCCTGCTGTCACTAACATTTTGCAGGAGTTCGCTGACGTTTTTCCACAAGACGTGCCACCGGGATTACCGCCTATTCGAGGGATTGAGCATCAGATTGACTTAATTCCCGGTGCTTCACTGCCAAACCGTGCACCATACCGTACCAATCCAGAGGAGACGAAGGAGATTATGCGTCAAGTACAAGAGCTTCTCGATAAAGGTTATATACGCGAATCCCTTAGTCCTTGTGCTGTTCCTATTATTCTAGTGCCAAAAAAGGATGGTACATCACGTATGTGTGTTGATTGTAGAGGCATTAATAATATTACTATTCGTTATCGTCATCCTATTCCTAGGCTAGATGATATGCTTGATGAATTGAGTGGCTCTACAATATTCTCCAAAGTTGATTTGCGTAGTGGCTACCATCAAATTCATATGAAATTGGGAGATGAATGGAAAACAGCATTTAAAACTAAGTTTGGATTATATGAGTGGTTAGTCATGCCTTTTGGGTTAACTAATGCACCTAGTACTTTCATGAGATTAATGAACGAAGTTTTACGTGTTTTCATTGGACGATTTGTGGTAGTTTACTTTGATGACATATTGATTTATAGCAGATCTTTGGAAGAACATTTGGAACATTTACGTGCTGTTTTTATTGCTCTACGTGATGCACGTTTGTTTGGTAACCTTGGGAAGTGCACCTTTTGCACCGACCGAGTATCTTTTCTTGGCTATGTTGTTACTCCACAGGGAATTGAAGTTGATAAAGCCAAGATTCAAGCTATTGAGAGTTGGCCGCAGCCCAAAACGGTCACACACGTGAGGAGTTTTCTTGGCCTCGCTGGATTCTATAGGCGTTTTGTGAGAGATTTCAGCACCATTGCTGCACCTCTCAATGAGCTTACAAAGAAAGATGTGCCTTTTCTTTGGGGTACCGCACAGGAAGAAGCCTTCTCCGTATTGAAAGATAAGTTGACACATGCTCCTTTACTCCAACTTCCTGATTTTAATAAGACTTTTGAGCTTGAATGTGATGCTAGTGGAATTGGATTAGGAGGTGTGTTATTACAAGATGGCAAACCCGTTGCATACTTTTCTGAAAAATTGAGTGGGCCTAGTCTGAATTATTCTACTTATGATAAAGAATTATATGCTCTTGTTAGGACTTTAGAAACATGGCAACATTATTTATGGCCCAAAGAATTTGTTATACATTCTGATCATGAATCTTTGAAACATATTAAAAGTCAAGCTAAACTGAATCGTAGACATGCTAAATGGGTTGAATTCATTGAGACTTTCCCTTATGTCATTAAACACAAGAAGGGAAAAGAAAATGTTATTGCTGATGCATTGTCTCGTCGCTATACTATGCTTTCACAACTTGACTTCAAAATATTTGGTTTGGAGACCATCAAAGATCAATATGTGCATGATGCTGATTTTAAAGATGTAATGCAGAATTGTAAAGAAGGAAGAATGTGGAACAAGTTTGTCGTTAACGATGGATTTGTGTTTCGTGCTAACAAGCTATGCATTCCAGCTAGCTCC
>NW_025228094.1:0-4572 GCF_018294505.1 Triticum aestivum
GCACCTCGGGGTTCAGTAACCATGGAATTTGCTCCTTACCCCAAAACGGTGAGTACTAGTCTATGAAACGGGTCAGAATCATCAAAGAGGTGAGTGCTGATGAACGATACATAAGCGCACCTTGGGGTTCAGCAACCATAAAAGTCGCTCTGGGATCCCAAAACGGTGAGTAATAGTCCACGAAATGGGACAGAATCGGCCAAAATGGCGAGTGTTAATGTCATGCACGTAAGCGCACCTTGGGGTCCATAAACCAAGAAAATCGCTTCGGGACCCCAAAACGGTCAGTAATAGTCCACGAAACGGGCCAGAATCGGCCAAACCTGCGAGTGTTGATGACCGATAGGTAAATGCACCCCGAGTTTCATCAATCGTGGAAATCACTCCAAGACCTCAAAATGGTGAGTAATCGTCCATGAAATGCGCCAAAATCGGCCAAAACTGCAAGTGTTGATGACCTACACGTAAACGCACCTCGGGGATCATTAATCGTGGAAATCGCTCCAGGACCTCAAAAAGGTGAGCAATAGCCCATGAGACGGGACGAATCAGCCAAAACGGCGAGTGTCGATGACCTGCACGTAAGCACGTAATAGGACCTTGTAGTTCAACAAGCAAGGAAATCGCACAGGGACACCAAAATGGTGAGTAATAGCCCATGAAACGGGACAGAATCGGGCAAAACGGAGAGTGTTGATGAATGACACGTAAGCGCTTCTTGGGATTCAGCAACCATTAAAATCGCTTCGGGACCCCAAAATGGTGATTAATAGTCCACGAAACAGGCCAGAATCAGCGAAAATTGTGAGTGTTAATGACCTACACGTAAGCGCACATTAGGGTTCAGTAACCATAAAATCGCTCCGAAACCCCAAATCAATGAGTAATAGCCCATGAAACGGGCCAAAATCGGCCAAAATGGCGAGTGTTGATGAACGACACGTAAGCACACCTTGGGCTTCGGCAACCATAAAGATCGCTCTGGGACCCCAAATTGGTGAGTAATAGTCCACGAAACGGGCCAGAATCGGCCAAAACAGCAAGTGTTAATGACCTGCACATAAGCGCACCTCAGGGTTCAGTAACCATGGAATTTGCTCCTTACCCCAAAACGGTGAGTACTAGTCTATGAAACGGGTCAGAATCATCAAAGAGGTGAGTGCTGATGAACGATACATAAGCGCACCTTGGGGTTCAGCAACCATAAAAGTCCCTCTGGGATCCCAAAGCGGTGACTAATAGTCCACGAAATGGGCCAGAATCGGCCAAAATGGCGAGTGTTAATGTCATGCACGTAAGCGCACCTTGGGGTCCATAAACCAAGAAAATCGCTTCGGGACCCCAAAACGGTCAGTAATAGTCCACGAAACGGGCCAGAATCGGCCAAACCTGCGAGTGTTGATGACCGATAGGTAAATGCACCCGGAGGTTCATCAATCGTGGAAATCGCTCCAAGACCTCAAAATGGTGAGTAATAGTCCACGAAATGGGCCAAAATCGGCCAAAATTGCAAGTGTTGATGACCTACACGTAAACGCACCTCGGGGATCATTAATCATGGAAATCGCTCCAGGACCTCAAAAAGGTGAGCAATAGCCCATGAGACGGGACGAATCAGCCAAAACGGCGAGTGTCGATGACCTGCACGTAAGCACGTAATAGGACCTTGTAGTTCAACAAGCAAGGAAATCGCACAGGGACACCAAAATGGTGAGTAATAGCCCATGAAACGGGACAGAATCGGGCAAAACGGAGAGTGTTGATGAATGACACGTAAGCGCTTCTTGGGGTTCAGCAACCATTAAAATCGTTTCGGGACCCCAAAATGGTGATTAATAGTCCACGAAACGGGCCAGAATCAGCGAAAATTGTGAGTGTTAATGACCTACACGTAAGCGCACATTAGGGTTCAGTAACCATAAAATCGCTCTGAAACCCCAAATCAATGAGTAATAGCCCATGAAACGGGCCAAAATCGGCCAAAATGGCGAGTGTTGATGAACGACACGTAAGCACACCTTGGGCTTCAGCAACCATAAAGATCGCTCTGGGACCCCAAATTGGTGAGTAATAGTCCACGAAACGGGCCAGAATCGGCCAAAATAGCGAGTGTTAATGACCTGCACATAAGCGCACCTCGGGGTTCAGTAACCATGGAATTTGCTCCTTACCCCAAAACGGTGAGTACTAGTCTATGAAACGGGTCAGAATCATCAAAGAGGTGAGTGCTGATGAACGATACATAAGCGCACCTTGGGGTTCAGCAACCATAAAAGTCGCTCTGGGATCCCAAAACGGTGACTAATAGTCCACGAAATGGGCCAGAATCGGCCAAAATGGCGAGTGTTAATGTCATGCACGTAAGCGCACCTTGGGGTCCATAAACCAAGAAAATCGCTTCGGGACCCCAAAACGGTCAGTAATAGTCCACGAAACGGGCCAGAATCGGCCAAACCTGCGAGTGTTGATGACCGATAGGTAAATGCACCCGGAGGTTCATCAATCGTGGAAATCGCTCCAAGACCTCAAAATGGTGAGTAATAGTCCACGAAATGGGCCAAAATCGGCCAAAATTGCAAGTGTTGATGACCTACACGTAAACGCACCTCGGGGAACATTAATCGTGGAAATCGCTCCAGGACCTCAAAAAGGTGAGCAATAGCCCATGAGATGGGACGAATCAGCCAAAACGGCGAGTGTCGATGACCTGCACGTAAGCACGTAATAGGACCTTGTAGTTCAACAAGCAAGGAAATCGCACAGGGACACCAAAATGGTGAGTAATAGCCCATGAAACGGGACAGAATCGGGCAAAATGGAGAGTGTTGATGAATGACACGTAAGCGCTTCTTGGGGTTCAGCAACCATTAAAATCGCTTCGGGACTCCAAAATGGTGATTAATAGTCCACGAAACGGGCCAGAATCAGCGAAAATTGTGAGTGTTAATGACCTACACGTAAGCGCACATTAGGGTTCAGTAACCATAAAATCGCTCCGAAACCCCAAATCAATGAGTAATAGCCCATGAAACGGGCCAAAATCGGCCAAAATGGCGAGTGTTGATGAACGACACGTAAGCACACCTTGGGCTTCGGCAACCATAAAGATCGCTCTGGGACCCCAAATTGGTGAGTAATAGTCCACGAAACGGGCCAGAATCGGCCAAAACAGCGAGTGTTAATGACCTGCACGTAAGCGCACCTCGGGGTTCAGTAACCATGGAATTTGCTCCTTACCCCAAAACGGTGAGTACTAGTCTATGAAACGGGTCAGAATCATCAAAGAGGTGAGTGCTGATGAACGATACATAAGCGCACCTTGGGGTTCAGCAACCATAAAAGTCGCTCTGGGATCCCAAAATGGTGACTAATAGTCCACGAAATGGGCCAGAATCGGCCAAAATGGCGAGTGTTAATGTCATGCACGTAAGCGCACCTTGGGGTCCATAAACCAAGAAAATCGCTTCGGGACCCCAAAACGGTCAGTAATAGTCCATGAAACGGGCCAGAATCGGCCAAACCTGCGAGTGTTGATGACCGATAGGTAAATGCACCCGGAGGTTCATCAATCGTGGAAATCGCTCCAAGACCTCAAAATGGTGAGTAATAGTCCACGAAATGCGCCAAAATCGGCCAAAATTGCAAGTGTTGATGACCTACACGTAAACGCACCTCGGGGATCATTAATCATGGAAATCGCTCCAGGACCTCAAAAAGGTGAGCAATAGCCCATGAGACGGGACGAATCAGCTAAAACGGCGAGTGTCGATGACCTGCACGTAAGCACGTAATAGGACCTTGTAGTTCAACAAGCAAGGAAATCGCACAGGGACACCAAAATGGTGAGTAATAGCCCATGAAACGGGCCAGAATCGGGCAAAACGGAGAGTGTTCATGAATGACACGTAAGCGCTTCTTGGGGTTCAGCAACCATTAAAATCGCTTCGGGACCCCAAAATGGTGATTAATAGTCCAGGAAACGGGCCAGAATCAGCGAAAATTGTGAGTGTTAATGACCTACACGTAAGCACACATTAGGGTTCAGTAACCATAAAATCGCTCCGAAACCCCAAATCAATGAGTAATAGCCCATGAAACGGGCCAGAATCGGCCAAAATGGCGATTGTTGATGAACGACACGTAAGCACACCTTGGGCTTCGGCAACCATAAAGATCGCTCTGGGACCCCAAATTGGTGAGTAGTAGTCCACGAAACGGGCCAGAATCGGCCAAAACAGCGAGTGTTAATGACCTGCACGTAAGCGCACCTCGGGGTTCAGTAACCATGGAATTTGCTCCTTACCCCAAAACGGTGAGTAATAGTCTATGAAACGGGTCAGAATCATCAAAGAGGTGAGTGCTGATGAACGATACAGAAGCGCACCTTGGGGTTCAGCAACCATAAAAGTCGCTCTGGGATCCCAAAACGGTGACTAATAGTCCACGAAATGGGCCAGAATCGGCCAAAATGGCGAGTGTTAATGTCATGCACGTAAGCGCACCTTGGGGTCCATAAACCAAGAAAATCGCTTCGGGACCCCAATACGGTCAGTAATAGTCCATGAAACGGGC
>NW_025228094.1:5090-8039 GCF_018294505.1 Triticum aestivum
ACCATTAAAATCGCTTCGGGACCCCAAAATGGTGATTAATAGTCCACGAAACGGGCCAGAATCAGCGAAAATTGTGAGTGTTAATGACCTACACGTAAGCACACATTAGGGTTCAGTAACCATAAAATCGCTCCGAAACCCCAAATCAATGAGTAATAGCCCATGAAACGGGCCAGAATCGGCCAAAATGGCGATTGTTGATGAACGACACGTAAGCACACCTTGGGCTTCGGCAACCATAAAGATCGCTCTGGGACCCCAAATTGGTGAGTAGTAGTCCACGAAACGGGCCAGAATCGGCCAAAACAGCGAGTGTTAATGACCTGCACGTAAGCGCACCTCGGGGTTCAGTAACCATGGAATTTGCTCCTTACCCCAAAACGGTGAGTACTAGTCTATGAAACGGGTCAGAATCATCAAAGAGGTGTGTGTTGATGAACGATACAGAAGCGCACCTTGGGGTTCAGCAACCATAAAAGTCGCTCTGGGATCCCAAAACGGTGAGTAATAGTCCACGAAATGGGACAGAATCGGCCAAAATGGCGAGTGTTAATGTCATGCACGTAAGCGCACCTTGGGGTCCATAAACCAAGAAAATCGCTTCGGGACCCCAAAACGGTCAGTAATAGTCCACGAAACGGGCCAGAATCGGCCAAACCTGCGAGTGTTGATGACCGATAGGTAAATGCACCCCGAGTTTCATCAATCGTGGAAATCACTCCAAGACCTCAAAATGGTGAGTAATCGTCCATGAAATGCGCCAAAATCGGCCAAAACTGCAAGTGTTGATGACCTACACGTAAACGCACCTCGGGGAACATTAATCGTGGAAATCGCTCCAGGACCTCAAAAAGGTGAGCAATAGCCCATGAGACGGGACGAATCAGCCAAAACGGCGAGTGTCGATGACCTGCACGTAAGCACGTAATAGGACCTTGTAGTTCAACAAGCAAGGAAATCGCACAGGGACACCAAAATGGTGAGTAATAGCCCATGAAACGGGACAGAATCGGGCAAAACGGAGAGTGTTGATGAATGACACGTAAGCGCTTCTTGGGGTTCAGCAACCATTAAAATCGCTTCGGGACTCCAAAATGGTGATTAATAGTCCACGAAACGGGCCAGAATCAGCGAAAATTGTGAGTGTTAATGACCTACACGTAAGCGCACATTAGGGTTCAGTAACCATAAAATCGCTCCGAAACCCCAAATCAATGAGTAATAGCCCATGAAACGGGCCAAAATCGGCCAAAATGGCGAGTGTTGATGAACGACACGTAAGCACACCTTGGGCTTCGGCAACCATAAAGATCGCTCTGGGACCCCAAATTGGTGAGTAATAGTCCACGAAACGGGCCAGAATCGGCCAAAACAGCGAGTGTTAATGACCTGCACATAAGCGCACCTCGGGGTTCAGTAACCATGGAATTTGCTCCTTACCCCAAAACGGTGAGTACTAGTCTATGAAACCGGTCAGAATCATCAAAGAGGTGAGTGCTGATGAACGATACATAAGCGCACCTTGGGGTTCAGCAACCATAAAAGTCGCTCTAGGATCCCAAAACGGTGACTAATAGTCCACGAAATGGGCCAGAATCGGCCAAAATGGCGAGTGTTAATGTCATGCACGTAAGCGCACCTTGGGGTCCATAAACCAAGAAAATCGCTTCGGGACCCCAAAACGGTCAGTAATAGTCCACGAAACGGGCCAGAATCCGCCAAACCTGCGAGTGTTGATGACCGATAGGTAAATGCACCCGGAGGTTCATCAATCGTGGAAATCGCTCCAAGACCTCAAAATGGTGAGTAATAGTGCACGAAATGGGCCAAAATCGGCCAAAATTGCAAGTGTTGATGACCTACACGTAAACGCACCTCGGGGATCATTAATCATGGAAATCGCTCCAGGACCTCAAAAAGGTGAGCAATAGCCCATGAGACGGGACGAATCAGCCAAAACGGCGAGTGTCGATGACCTGCACGTAAGCACGTAATAGGACCTTGTAGTTCAACAAGCAAGGAAATCGCACAGGGACACCAAAATGGTGAGTAATAGCCCATGAAACGGGACAGAATCGGGCAAAACGGAGAGTGTTGATGAATGACACGTAAGCGCTTCTTGGGGTTCAGCAACCATTAAAATCGTTTCGGGACCCCAAAATGGTGATTAATAGTCCACGAAACGGGCCAGAATCAGCGAAAATTGTGAGTATTAATGACCTACACGTAAGCGCACATTAGGGTTCAGTAACCATAAAATCGCTCCGAAACCCCAAATCAATGAGTAATAGCCCATGAAACGGGCCAAAATCGGCCAAAATGGCGAGTGTTGATGAACGACACGTAAGCACACCTTGGGCTTCGGCAACCATAAAGATCGCTCTGGGACCCCAAATTGGTGAGTAATAGTCCACGAAACGGGCCAGAATCGGCCAAAACAGCGAGTGTTAATGACCTGCACATAAGCGCACCTCGGGGTTCAGTAACCATGGAATTTGCTCCTTACCCCAAAACGGTGAGTACTAGTCTATGAAACGGGTCAGAATCATCAAAGAGGTGAGTGCTGATGAACGATACATAAGCGCACCTTGGGGTTCAGCAACCATAAAAGTCGCTCTGGGATCCCAAAACGGTGACTAATAGTCCACGAAATGGGCCAGAATCGGCCAAAATGGCGAGTGTTAATGTCATGCACGTAAGCGCACCTTGGGGTCCATAAACCAAGAAAATCGCTTCGGGACCCCAAAACGGTCAGTAATAGTCCACGAAACGGGCCAGAATCGGCCAAACCTGCGAGTGTTGATGACCGATAGGTAAATGCACCCGGAGGTTCATCAATCGTGGAAATCGCTCCAAGACCTCAAAATGGTGAGTAATAGTCCACGAAATGGGCCAAAATCGGCCAAAATTGCAAGTGTTGATGACCTACACGTAAACGCACCTCGGGGA
>NW_025228094.1:8504-9681 GCF_018294505.1 Triticum aestivum
ATCGCTCTGGGACCCCAAATTGGTGAGTAGTAGTCCACGAAACGGGCCAGAATCGGCCAAAACAGCGAGTGTTAATGACCTGCACGTAAGCGCACCTCGGGGTTCAGTAACCATGGAATTTGCTCCTTACCCCAAAACGGTGAGTAATAGTCTATGAAACGGGTCAGAATCATCAAAGAGGTGAGTGCTGATGAACGATACAGAAGCGCACCTTGGGGTTCAGCAACCATAAAAGTCGCTCTGGGATCCCAAAACGGTGACTAATAGTCCACGAAATGGGCCAGAATCGGCCAAAATGGCGAGTGTTAATGTCATGCACGTAAGCGCACCTTGGGGTCCATAAACCAAGAAAATCGCTTCGGGACCCCAATACGGTCAGTAATAGTCCATGAAACGGGCTAGAATCGGCCAAACCTGCGAGTGTTGATGACCGATAGGTAAATGCACCCCGAGTTTCATCAATCGTGGAAATCACTCCAAGACCTCAAAATGGTGAGTAATCGTCCATGAAATGCGCCAAAATCGGCCAAAACTGCAAGTGTTGATGACCTACACGTAAACACACCTCGGGGATCATTAATCGTGGAAATCGCTCCAGGACCTCAAAAAGGTGAGCAATAGCCCATGAGACGGGACGAATCAGCCAAAACGGCGAGTGTCGATGACCTGCACGTAAGCACGTAATAGGACCTTGTAGTTCAACAACCAAGGAAATCGCACATGGACACCAAAATGGTGAGTAATAGCCCATGAAACGGGCCAGAATCGGGCAAAACGGAGAGTGTTGATGAATGACACGTAAGCGCTTCTTGGGGTTCAGCAACCATTAAAATCGCTTCGGGACCCCAAAATGGTGATTAATAGTCCACGAAACGGGCCAGAATCAGCGAAAATTGTGAGTGTTAATGACCTACACGTAAGCGCACATTAGGGTTCAGTAACAATAAAATCGCTCCGAAACCCCAAATCAATGAGTAATAGCCCATGAAACGGGCCAAAATCGGCCAAAATGGCGAGTGTTGATGAACGACAAGTAAGCACACCTTGGGCTTCGGCAACCATAAAGATCGCTCTGGGACCCCAAATTGGTGAGTAGTAGTCCACGAAACGGGCCAGAATCGGCCAAAACAGCGAGTGTTAATGACCTGCACATAAGCGCACCTCGGGGTTCAGTAAC
>NW_025228094.1:10318-12841 GCF_018294505.1 Triticum aestivum
ATCGCTCTGGGACCCCAAATTGGTGAGTAGTAGTCCACGAAACGGGCCAGAATCGGCCAAAACAGCGAGTGTTAATGACCTGCACGTAAGCGCACCTCGGGGTTCAGTAACCATGGAATTTGCTCCTTACCCCAAAACGGTGAGTAATAGTCTATGAAACGGGTCAGAATCATCAAAGAGGTGAGTGCTGATGAACGATACAGAAGCGCACCTTGGGGTTCAGCAACCATAAAAGTCGCTCTGGGATCCCAAAACGGTGACTAATAGTCCACGAAATGGGCCAGAATCGGCCAAAATGGCGAGTGTTAATGTCATGCACGTAAGCGCACCTTGGGGTCCATAAACCAAGAAAATCGCTTCGGGACCCCAATACGGTCAGTAATAGTCCATGAAACGGGCCAGAATCGTGGAAATCACTCCAAGACCTCAAAATGGTGAGTAATCGTCCATGAAATGCGCCAAAATCGGCCAAAACTGCAAGTGTTGATGACCTACACGTAAACACACCTCGGGGATCATTAATCGTGGAAATCGCTCCAGGACCTCAAAAAGGTGAGCAATAGCCCATGAGACGGGACGAATCAGCCAAAACGGCGAGTGTCGATGACCTGCACGTAAGCACGTAATAGGACCTTGTAGATCAACAACCAAGGAAATCGCACATGGACACCAAAATGGTGAGTAATAGCCCATGAAACGGGCCAGAATCGGGCAAAACGGAGAGTGTTGATGAATGACACGTAAGCGCTTCTTGGGGTTCAGCAACCATTAAAATCGCTTCGGGACCCCAAAATGGTGATTAATAGTCCACGAAACGGGCCAGAATCAGCGAAAATTGTGAGTGTTAATGACCTACACGTAAGCGCACATTAGGGTTCAGTAACAATAAAATCGCTCCGAAACCCCAAATCAATGAGTAATAGCCCATGAAACGGGCCAAAATCGGCCAAAATGGCGAGTGTTGATGAACGACAAGTAAGCACACCTTGGGCTTCGGCAACCATAAAGATCGCTCTGGGACCCCAAATTGGTGAGTAGTAGTCCACGAAACGGGCCAGAATCGGCCAAAACAGCGAGTGTTAATGACCTGCACATAAGCGCACCTCGGGGTTCAGTAACCATGGAATTTGCTCCTTACCCCAAAACGGTGAGTAATAGTCTATGAAACGGGTCAGAATCATCAAAGAGGTGAGTGCTGATGAACGATACATAAGCGCACCTTGGGGTTCAGCAACCATAAAAGTCGCTCTGGGATCCCAAAACGGTGAGTAATAGTCCACGAAATGGGCCAGAATCGGCCAAAATGGCGAGTGTTAATGTCATGCACGTAAGCGCACCTTGGGGTCCATAAACCAAGAAAATCGCTTCGGGACCCCAAAACAGTCAGTAATAGTCCACGAAACGGGCCAGAATCGGCCAAACCTGCGAGTCTTGAGGACCGATAGGTTAATGCACCCTGAGGTTCATCAATCGTGGAAATCGCTCCAAGACCTCAAAATGGTCAGTAATAGTCCACGAAATGCGCCAAAATCGGCCAAAACTGCAAGTGTTGATGACTTACACGTAAACGCACCTTGGGGATCATTAATCGTGGAAATCGCTCCATGACCTCAAAAAGGTGAGCAATAGCCCATGAGACGGGACGAATTAGCCAAAACGGCGAGTGTCGATGACCTGCACGTAAGCACGTAATAGGACCTTGCAGTTCAACAAGCAAGGAAATCGCACAGGGACACCAAAATGGTGAGTAATAGCCCATGAAACGGGACAGAATCGGGCAAAACGGAGAGTGTTGATGAATGACACGTAAGCGCTTCTTGGGGTTCAGCAACCATTAAAATTGCTTCGGGACCCCAAAATGGTGATTAATAGTCCACGAAACGGGCCAGAATCAGCGAAAATTGTGAGTGTTAATGACCTACACGTAAGCGCACATTAGGGTTCAGTAACCATAAAATCGCTCCGAAACCCCAAATCAATGAGTAATAGCCCATGAAACGGGCCAGAATCGGCCAAAATGGCGATTGTTGATGAACGACACGTAAGCACACCTTGGGCTTCGGCAACCATAAAGATCGCTCTGGGACCCCAAATTGGTGAGTAGTAGTCCACGAAACGGGCCAGAATCGGCCAAAATAGCGAGTGTTAATGACCTGCACGTAAGTGCACCTCGGGGTTCAGTAACCATGGAATTTGCTCCTTACCCCAAAACGGTGAGTACTAGTCTATGAAACGGGTCAGAATCATCAAAGAGGTGAGTGCTGATGAACGATACATAAGCGCACCTTGGGGTTCAGCAACCATAAAAGTCGCTCTGGGATCCCAAAACGGTGAGTAATAGTCCACGAAATGGGACAGAATCGGCCAAAATGGCGAGTGTTAATGTCATGCACGTAAGCGCACCTTGGGGTCCATAAACCAAGAAAATCGCTTCGGGACCCCAAAACGGTCAGTAATAGTCCACGAAACGGGCCAGAATCGGCCAAACCTGCGAGTGTTGATGACCGATAGGTAAATGCACCC
>NW_025228094.1:12851-13970 GCF_018294505.1 Triticum aestivum
ATCGCTCTGGGACCCCAAATTGGTGAGTAGTAGTCCACGAAACGGGCCAGAATCGGCCAAAACAGCGAGTGTTAATGACCTGCACGTAAGCGCACCTCGGGGTTCAGTAACCATGGAATTTGCTCCTTACCCCAAAACGGTGAGTAATAGTCTATGAAACGGGTCAGAATCATCAAAGAGGTGAGTGCTGATGAACGATACAGAAGCGCACCTTGGGGTTCAGCAACCATAAAAGTCGCTCTGGGATCCCAAAACGGTGACTAATAGTCCACGAAATGGGCCAGAATCGGCCAAAATGGCGAGTGTTAATGTCATGCACGTAAGCGCACCTTGGGGTCCATAAACCAAGAAAATCGCTTCGGGACCCCAATACGGTCAGTAATAGTCCATGAAACGGGCCAGAATCGTGGAAATCACTCCAAGACCTCAAAATGGTGAGTAATCGTCCATGAAATGCGCCAAAATCGGCCAAAACTGCAAGTGTTGATGACCTACACGTAAACACACCTCGGGGATCATTAATCGTGGAAATCGCTCCAGGACCTCAAAAAGGTGAGCAATAGCCCATGAGACGGGACGAATCAGCCAAAACGGCGAGTGTCGATGACCTGCACGTAAGCACGTAATAGGACCTTGTAGATCAACAACCAAGGAAATCGCACATGGACACCAAAATGGTGAGTAATAGCCCATGAAACGGGCCAGAATCGGGCAAAACGGAGAGTGTTGATGAATGACACGTAAGCGCTTCTTGGGGTTCAGCAACCATTAAAATCGCTTCGGGACCCCAAAATGGTGATTAATAGTCCACGAAACGGGCCAGAATCAGCGAAAATTGTGAGTGTTAATGACCTACACGTAAGCGCACATTAGGGTTCAGTAACAATAAAATCGCTCCGAAACCCCAAATCAATGAGTAATAGCCCATGAAACGGGCCAAAATCGGCCAAAATGGCGAGTGTTGATGAACGACAAGTAAGCACACCTTGGGCTTCGGCAACCATAAAGATCGCTCTGGGACCCCAAATTGGTGAGTAGTAGTCCACGAAACGGGCCAGAATCGGCCAAAACAGCGAGTGTTAATGACCTGCACATAAGCGCACCTCGGGGTTCAGTAAC
>NW_025228094.1:13980-28260 GCF_018294505.1 Triticum aestivum
GCTCCAGGACCTCAAAAAGGTGAGCAATAGCCCATGAGACGGGACGAATCAGCCAAAACGGCGAGTGTCGATGACCTGCACGTAAGCACGTAATAGGACCTTGTAGTTCAACAAGCAAGGAAATCGCACATGGACACCAAAATGGTGAGTAATAGCCCATGAAACGGGCCAGAATCGGGCAAAACGGAGAGTGTTGATGAATGACACGTAAGCGCTTCTTGGGGTTCAGCAACCATTAAAATCGCTTCGGGACCCCAAAATGGTGATTAATAGTCCATGAAACAAGCCAGAATCAGCAAAAATTGTGAGTGTTAATTACCTACACGTAAGCGCACATTAGGGTTCAGTAACCATAAAATCGCTCCGAAACCCCAAATCAATGAGTAATAGCCCATGAAACGTGCCAAAATCGGCCAAAATGGCGAGTGTTGATGAACGACACGTAAGCACACTTTGGGCTTCGGCAACCATAAAAATCGCTCTGGGACCCCAAATTGGTGAGTAGTAGTCCACGAACCGGGCCAGAATCGGCCAAAACAGCGAGTGTTAATGACCTGCACGTAAGCGCACCTCGGGGTTCAGTAACCATGGAATTTGCTCCTTACCCCAAAACGGTGAGTAATAGTCTATGAAACGGGTCAGAATCATCAAAGAGGTGAGTGCTGATGAACGATACATAAGCGCACCTTGGGGTTCAGCAACCATAAAAGTCGCTCTGGGATCCCAAAACGGTGAGTAATAGTCCACGAAATGGGACAGAATCGGCCAAAATGGCGAGTGTTAATGTCATGCACGTAAGCGCACCTTGGGGTCCATAAACCAAGAAAATCGCTTCGGGACCCCAAAACGGTCAGTAATAGTCCATGAAACGGGCCAGAATCGGCCAAACCTGCGAGTGTTGAGGACCGATAGGTTAATGCACCCCGAGGTTCATCAATCGTGGAAATCGCTCCAAGACCTCAAAATGGTGAGTAATAGTCCACGAAATGCGCCAAAATCGGCCAAAACTGCAAGTGTTGATGACTTACACGTAAACGCACCTCGGGGATCATTAATCGTGGAAATCGCTCCAGGACCTCAAAAAGGTGAGCAATAGCCCATGAGACGGGACGAATCAGCCAAAACGGCGAGTGTCGATGACCTGCACGTAAGCACGTAATAGGACCTTGTAGTTCAACAAGCAAGGAAATCGCACAGGGACACCAAAATGGTGAGTAATAGCCCATGAAACGGGACAGAATCGGGCAAAACGGAGAGTGTTGATGAATGACACGTAAGCGCTTCTTGGGGTTCAGCAACCATTAAAATCGCTTCGGGACCCCAAAATGGTGATTAATAGTCCACGAAACGGGCCAGAATCAGCGAAAATTGTGAGTGTTAATGACCTACACGTAAGCGCACATTAGGGTTCAGTAACCATAAAATCGCTCCGAAACCCCAAATCAATGAGTAATAGCCCATGAAACGGGCCAAAATCGGCCAAAATGGCGAGTGTTGATGAACGACACGTAAGCACACCTTGGGCTTCGGCAACCATAAAGATCGCTCTGGGACCCCAAATTGGTGAGTAGTAGTCCACGAAACGGGCCAGAATCGGCCAAAACAGCGAGTGTTAATGACCTGCACATAAGCGCACCTCGGGGTTCAGTAACCATGGAATTTGCTCCTTACCCCAAAACGGTGAGTACTAGTCTATGAAACGGGTCAGAATCATCAAAGAGGTGAGTGCTGATGAACGATACATAAGCGCACCTTGGGGTTCAGCAAGCATAAAAGTCGCTCTGGGATCCCAAAACGGTGACTAATAGTCCACGAAATGGGCCAGAATCGGCCAAAATGGCGAGTGTTAATGTCATGCACGTAAGCGCACCTTGGGGTCCATAAACCAAGAAAATCGCTTCGGGACCCCAAAACGGTCAGTAATAGTCCACGAAACGGGCCAGAATCGGCCAAACCTGCGAGTGTTGATGACCGATAGATAAATGCACCCGGAGGTTCATCAATCGTGGAAATCGCTCCAAGACCTCAAAATGGTGAGTAATAGTCCACGAAATGCGCCAAAATCGGCCAAAATTGCAAGTGTTGATGACCTACACGTAAACGCACCTCGGGGATCATTAATCGTGGAAATCGCTCCAGGACCTCAAAAAGGTGAGCAATAGCCCATGAGACGGGACGAATCAGCCAAAACGGCGAGTGTCGATGACCTGCACGTAAGCACGTAATAGGACCTTGTAGTTCAACAAGCAAGGAAATCGCACAGGGACACCAAAATGGTGAGTAATAGCCCATGAAACGGGCCAGAATCGGGCAAAACGGAGAGTGTTGATGAATGACACGTAAGCGCTTCTTGGGGTTCAGCAACCATTAAAATCGCTTCCGGACCCCAAAATGGTGATTAATAGTCCACAAAACGGGCCAGAATCAGCGAAAATTGTGAGTGTTAATGACCTACACGTAAGCACACATTAGGGTTCAGTAACCATAAAATCGCTCCGAAACCCCAAATCAATGAGTAATAGCCCATGAAACGGGCCAGAATCGGCCAAAATGGCGATTGTTGATGAACGACACGTAAGCACACCTTGGGCTTCGGCAACCATAAAAATCGCTCTGGGACCCCAAATTGGTGAGTAGTAGTCCACAAAACGGGCCAGAATCGGCCAAAACAGTGAGTGTTAATGACCTGCACGTAAGCTCACCTCGGGGTTCAGTAACCATGGAATTTGCTCCTTACCCCAAAACGGTGAGTACTAGTTTATGAAACGGGTCAGAATCATCAAAGAGGTGAGTGCTGATGAACGATACATAAGCGCACCTTGGGGTTCAGCAACCATAAAAGTCGCTCTGGGATCCCAAAACGGTGAGTAATAGTCCACGAAATGGGCCAGAATCGGCCAAAATGGCGAGTGTTAATGTCATGCACGTAAGCGCACCTTGGGGTCCATAAACCAAGAAAATCGCTTCGGGACCCCAAAACGGTCAGTAATAGTCCACGAAACGGGCCAGAATCGGCCAAACCTGCGATTGTTGAGGACCGATAGGTAAATGCACTCGGTGGTTCATCAATCGTGGAAATCGCTCCAAGACCTCAAAATGGTGAGTAATAGTCCACGAAATGCGCCAAAATCGGCCAAAACTGCAAGTGTTGATGACCTACACGTAAACACACCTCGGGGATCATTAATCGTGGAAATCGCTCCAGGACCTCAAAAAGGTGAGCAATAGCCCATGAGACGGGACGAATTAGCCAAAACGGCGAGTGTCGATGACCTGCACGTAAGCACGTAATAGGACCTTGTAGTTCAACAAGCAAGGAAATCGCACAGGGACACCAAAATGGTGAGTAATAGCCCATGAAACGGGCCAGAATCGGGCAAAACGGAGAGTGTTGATGAATGACACGTAAGCGCTTCTTGGGGTTCAGCAACCATTAAAATCGCTTCGGGACCCCAAAATGGTGATTAATAGTCCAGGAAACGGGCCAGAATCAGCAAAAATTGTGAGTGTTAATGACCTACACGTAAGCGCACATTAGGGTTCAGTAACCATAAAATCGCTCCGAAACCCCAAATCAATGAGTAATAGCCCATGAAACGGGCCAAAATCGGCCAAAATGGTGAGTGTTGATGAACGACACGTAAGCACACCTTGGGCTTCGGCAACCATAAAAATCGCTCTGGGACCCCAAATTGGTGAGTAGTAGTCCACGAAACGGGCCAGAATCGGCCAAAACAGCGAGTGTTAATGACCTGCACGTAAGCGCACCTCGGGGTTCAGTAACCATGGAATTTCCTCCTTACCCCAAAACGGTGAGTAATAGTCTATGAAACGGATCAGAATCATCAAAGAGGTGAGTGCTGATGAACGATACATAAGCGCACCTTGGGGTTCAGCAACCATAAAAGTCGCTCTGGGATCCCAAAACGGTGAGTAATAGTCCACGAAATGGGCCAGAATCGGCCAAAATGGCGAGTGTTAATGTCATGCACGTAAGCGCACCTTGGGGTCCATAAACCAAGAAAATCGCTTCGGGACCCCAAAACGGTCAGTAATAGTCCACGAAACGGGCCAGAATCGGCCAAACCTGCGAGTGTTGATGACCGATAGGTAAATGCACCCCGAGGTTCATCAATCGTGGAAATCGCTCCAAGACCTCAAAATGGTGAGTAATAGTCCATGAAATGCGCCAAAATCGGCCAAAACTGCAAGTGTTGATGACCTACACGTAAACGCACCTCGGGGATCATTAATCGTGGAAATCGCTCCAGGACCTCAAAAAGGTGAGCAATAGCCCATGAGACGGGACGAATCAGCCAAAACGGCGAGTGTCGATGACCTGCACGTAAGCACGTAATAGGACCTTGTAGTTCAACAAGCAAGGAAATCGCATAGGGACCCCAAAATGGCGAGTAATAGCCCATGAAACGGGCCAGAATCGGGCAAAACGGAGAGTGATGATGAATGACACGTAAGCGCATCTTGGGGTTCAGCAACCATTAAAATCGCTTCGGGACCCTAAAATGGTGATTAATAGTCCATGAAACGAGCCAGAATCAGCAAAAATTGTGAGTGTTAATGACCTACACGTAAGCGCACATTAGGGTTCAGTAACCATAAAATCGCTCCGAAACCCCAAATCAATGAGTAATAGCCCATGAAACGGGCCAAAATCGGCCAAAATGGCGAGTGTTGATGAACGACACGTAAGCACACTTTGGGCTTCGGCAACCATAAAAATCGCTCTGGGACCCCAAATTGGTGAGTAGTAGTCCACGAAACGGGCCAGAATCGGCCAAAACAGCGAGTATTAATGACCTGCACGTAAGCTCACCTCGGGGTTCAGTAACCATGGAATTTGCTCCTTACCCCAAAACGGTGAGTAATAGTCTATGAAACGGGTCAGAATCATCAAAGAGGTGAGTGCTGATGAACGATACATAAGCGCACCTTGGGGTTCAGCAATCATAAAAGTCGCTCTGGGATCCCAAAACGGTGAGTAATAGTCCACGAAATGGGCCAGAATCGGCCAAAATGGCGAGTGTTAATGTCATGCACGTAAGCGCACCTTGGGGTCCATAAACCAAGAAAATCGCTTCGGGACCCCAAAACGGTCAGTAATAGTCCACGAAACGGGCCAGAATCGGCCAAACCTGCGAGTGTTGAGGACCGATAGGTAAATGCACCCGGAGGTTCATCAATCGTGGAAATCGCTCCAAGACCTCAAAATGGTGAGTAATAGTCCACGAAATGCGCCAAAATCGGCCAAAACTGCAAGTGTTGATGACCTACACGTAAACGCACCTCGGGGATCATTAATCGTGGAAATCGCTCCAGGACCTCAAAAAGGTGAGCAATAGCCCATGAGACGGGACGAATTAGCCAAAACGGCGAGTGTCGATGACCTGCACGTAAGCACGTAATAGGACCTTGTAGTTCAACAAGCAAGGAAATCGCATAGGGACACCAAAATGGTGAGTAATAGCCCATGAAACGGGACAGAATCGGGCAAAACGGAGAGTGTTGATGAATGACACGTAAGCGCTTCTTGGGGTTCAGCAACCATTAAAATCGCTTCGGGACCCCAAAATGGTGATTAATAGTCCACGAAACGGGCCAGAATCAGCGAAAATTGTGAGTGTCAATGACCTACACGTAAGCGCACATTAGGGTTCAGTAACCATAAAATCGCTCCGAAACCCCAAATCAATGAGTAATAGCCCATGAAACGGGCCAGAATCGGCCAAAATGGCGATTGTTGATGAACGACACATAAGCACACCTTGGGCTTCGGCAACCATAAAAATCGCTCTGGGACCCCAAATTGGTGAGTAGTAGTCCACGAAACGGGCCAGAATCGGCCAAAACAGCGAGTGTTAATGACCTGCACGTAAGCGCACCTCGGGGTTCAGTAACCATGGAATTTGCTCCTTACCCCAAAACGGTGAGTAATAGTCTATGAAACGGGTCAGAATCGTCAAAGAGGTGAGTGTTGATGAACGATATGTAAGCGCACGTTGGGGTTCAGCAACCATAAAAGTCGCTCTGGGATCCCAAAACGGTGAGTAATAGTCCATGAAATGGGCCAGAATCGGCCAAAATGGCGAGTGTTAATGTCATGCACGTAAGCGCACCTTGGGGTCCATAAACCAAGAAAATCGCTTCGGGACCCCAAAACGGTCAGTAATAGTCCACGAAACGGGCCAGAATCAGCCAAACCTGCGAGTGTTGATGACCGATAGGTAAATGCACCCCGAGTTTCATCAATCGTGGAAATCGCTCCAAGACCTCAAAATGGTGAGTAATAGTCCATGAAATGCGCCAAAATCGGCCAAAACTGCAAGTGTTGATGACCTACACGTAAACGCACCTCGGGGATCATTAATCGTGGAAATCGCTCCAGGACCTCAAAAAGGTGAGCAATAGCCCATGAGACGGGACGAATCAGCCAAAACGGCGAGTGTCGATGACCTGCACGTAAGGACGTAATAGGACCTTGTAGTTCCACAAGCAAGGAAATCGCATAGGGACCCCAAAATGGCGAGTAATAGCCCATGAAACGGGCCAGAATCGGGCAAAACGGAGAGTGATGATGAATGACACGTAAGCGCATCTTGGGGTTCAGCAACCATTAAAATCGCTTCGGGACCCTAAAATGGTGATTAATAGTCCATGAAACGAGCCAGAATCAGCAAAAAATGTGAGTGTTAATGACCTACAGGTAAGCACACATTAGGGTTCAGTAACCATAAAATCGCTCCGAAACCCCAAATCAATGAGTAATAGCCCATGAAACGGGCCAAAATCGGCCAAAATGGCGAGTGTTGATGAACGACACGTAAGCACACTTTGGGCTTCGGCAACCATAAAAATCGCTCTGGGACCCCAAATTGGTGAGTAGTAGTCCACGAAACGGGCCAGAATCGGCCAAAACAGCGAGTGTTAATGACCTGCACGTAAGCGCACCTCGGGGTTCAGTAACCATGGAATTTGCTCCTTACCCCAAAACGGTGAGTAATAGTCTATGAAACGGGTCAGAATCATCAAAGAGGTGAGTGCTGATGAACGATACATAAGCGCACCTTGGGGTTCAGCAACCATAAAAGTCGCTCTGGGATCCCAAAACGGTGAGTAATAGTCCACGAAATGGGCCAAAATCGGCCAAAATGGCGAGTGTTAATGTCATGCACGTAAGCGCACCTTGGGGTCCATAATCCAAGAAAATCGCTTCGGGACCCCAAAACGGTCAGTAATAGTCCATGAAACGGGCCAGAATCGGCCAAACCTGCGAGTGTTGATGACCGATAGGTAAATGCACCCCGAGGTTCATCAATCGTGGAAATCGCTCCAAGACCTCAAAATGGTGAGTAATAGTCCACGAAATGTGCCAAAATCGGCCAAAACTGCAAGTGTTGATGACCTACACGTAAGCGCACCTCGGGGATCATTAATCGTGGAAATCGCTCCAGGACCTCAAAAAGGTGAGCAATAGCCCATGAGACGGGACGAATTAGCCAAAACAGCGAGTGTCGATGACCTGCACGTAAGCACGTAATAGGACCTTGTAGTTCAACAAGCAAGGAAATCGCACAGGGACACCAAAATGGTGAGTAATAGCCCATGAAACGGGCCAGAATCGGGCAAAAGGGAGAGTGTTGATGAATGACACGTAAGCGCTTCTTGGGGTTCAGCAACCATTAAAATCGCTTCGGGACCCCAAAATGGTGATTAATAGTCCACGAAACGGGCCAGAATCAGCGAAAATTGTGAGTGTTAATAACCTACACGTAAGCGCACATTAGGGTTCAGTAACCATAAAATCGCTCCGAAACCCCAAATCAATGAGTAATAGCCCATGAAACGGGCCAGAATCGGCCAAAATGGCGATTGTTGATGAACGACACATAAGCACACCTTGGGCTTCGGCAACCATAAAAATCGCTCTGGGACCCCAAATTGGTGAGTAGTAGTCCACGAAACGGGCCAGAATCGGCCAAAACAGCGAGTGTTAATGACCTGCACGTAAGCGCACCTCGGGGTTCAGTAACCATGGAATTTGCTCCTTACCCCAAAACGGTGAGTAATAGTCTATGAAACGGGTCAGAATCGTCAAAGAGGTGAGTGTTGATGAACGATATGTAAGCGCACGTTGGGGTTCAGCAACCATAAAAGTCGCTCTGGGATCCCAAAACGGTGAGTAATAGTCCATGAAATGGGCCAGAATCGGCCAAAATGGCGAGTGTTAATGTCATGCACGTAAGCGCACCTTGGGGTCCATAAACCAAGAAAATCGCTTCGGGACCCCAAAACGGTCAGTAATAGTCCACGAAACGGGCCAGAATCAGCCAAACCTGCGAGTGTTGATGACCGATAGGTAAATGCACCCCGAGTTTCATCAATCGTGGAAATCGCTCCAAGACCTCAAAATGGTGAGTAATAGTCCATGAAATGCGCCAAAATCGGCCAAAACTGCAAGTGTTGATGACCTACACGTAAACGCACCTCGGGGATCATTAATCGTGGAAATCGCTCCAGGACCTCAAAAAGGTGAGCAATAGCCCATGAGACGGGACGAATCAGCCAAAACGGCGAGTGTCGATGACCTGCACGTAAGGACGTAATAGGACCTTGTAGTTCCACAAGCAAGGAAATCGCATAGGGACCCCAAAATGGCGAGTAATAGCCCATGAAACGGGCCAGAATCGGGCAAAACGGAGAGTGATGATGAATGACACGTAAGCGCATCTTGGGGTTCAGCAACCATTAAAATCGCTTCGAGACCCTAAAATGGTGATTAATAGTCCATGAAACGAGCCAGAATCAGCAAAAAATGTGAGTGTTAATGACCTACACGTAAGCACACATTAGGGTTCAGTAACCATAAAATCGCTCCGAAACCCCAAATCAATGATTAATAGCCCATGAAACGGGCCAAAATCGGCCAAAATGGCGAGTGTTGATGAACGACACGTAAGCACACTTTGGGCTTCGGCAACCATAAAAATCGCTCTGGGACCCCAAATTGGTGAGTAGTAGTCCACGAAACGGGCCAGAATCGGCCAAAACAGCGAGTGTTAATGACCTGCACGTAAGCGCACCTCGGGGTTCAGTAACCATGGAATTTGCTCCTTACCCCAAAACGGTGAGTAATAGTCTATGAAACGGGTCAGAATCATCAAAGAGGTGAGTGCTGATGAACGATACATAAGCGCACCTTGGGGTTCAGCAACCATAAAAGTCGCTCTGGGATCCCAAAACGGTGAGTAATAGTCCACGAAATGGGCCAAAATCGGCCAAAATGGCGAGTGTTAATGTCATGCACGTAAGCGCACCTTGGGGTCCATAATCCAAGAAAATCGCTTCGGGACCCCAAAACGGTCAGTAATAGTCCATGAAACGGGCCAGAATCGGCCAAACCTGCGAGTGTTGATGACCGATAGGTAAATGCACCCCGAGGTTCATCAATCGTGGAAATCGCTCCAAGACCTCAAAATGGTGAGTAATAGTCCACGAAATGTGCCAAAATCGGCCAAAACTGCAAGTGTTGATGACCTACACGTAAGCGCACCTCGGGGATCATTAATCGTGGAAATCGCTCCAGGACCTCAAAAAGGTGAGCAATAGCCCATGAGACGGGACGAATTAGCCAAAACAGCGAGTGTCGATGACCTGCACGTAAGCACGTAATAGGACCTTGTAGTTCAACAAGCAAGGAAATCGCACAGGGACACCAAAATGGTGAGTAATAGCCCATGAAACGGGCCAGAATCGGGCAAAAGGGAGAGTGTTGATGAATGACACGTAAGCGCTTCTTGGGGTTCAGCAACCATTAAAATCGCTTCGGGACCCCAAAATGGTGATTAATAGTCCACGAAACGGGCCAGAATCAGCGAAAATTGTGAGTGTTAATAACCTACACGTAAGCGCACATTAGGGTTCAGTAACCATAAAATCGCTCCGAAACCCCAAATCAATGAGTAATAGCCCATGAAACGGGCCAGAATCGGCCAAAATGGCGATTGTTGATGAACGACACATAAGCACACCTTGGGCTTCGGCAACCATAAAAATCGCTCTGGGACCCCAAATTGGTGAGTAGTAGTCCACGAAACGGGCCAGAATCGGCCAAAACAGCGAGTGTTAATGACCTGCACGTAAGCGCACCTCGGGGTTCAGTAACCATGGAATTTGCTCCTTACCCCAAAACGGTGAGTAATAGTCTATGAAACGGGTCAGAATCGTCAAAGAGGTGAGTGTTGATGAACGATATGTAAGCGCACGTTGGGGTTCAGCAACCATAAAAGTCGCTCTGGGATCCCAAAACGGTGAGTAATAGTCCATGAAATGGGCCAGAATCGGCCAAAATGGCGAGTGTTAATGTCATGCACGTAAGCGCACCTTGGGGTCCATAAACCAAGAAAATCGCTTCGGGACCCCAAAACGGTCAGTAATAGTCCACGAAACGGGCCAGAATCAGCCAAACCTGCGAGTGTTGATGACCGATAGGTAAATGCACCCCGAGTTTCATCAATCGTGGAAATCGCTCCAAGACCTCAAAATGGTGAGTAATAGTCCATGAAATGCGCCAAAATCGGCCAAAACTGCAAGTGTTGATGACCTACACGTAAACGCACCTCGGGGATCATTAATCGTGGAAATCGCTCCAGGACCTCAAAAAGGTGAGCAATAGCCCATGAGACGGGACGAATCAGCCAAAACGGCGAGTGTCGATGACCTGCACGTAAGGACGTAATAGGACCTTGTAGTTCCACAAGCAAGGAAATCGCATAGGGACCCCAAAATGGCGAGTAATAGCCCATGAAACGGGCCAGAATCGAGCAAAACGGAGAGTGATGATGAATGACACGTAAGCGCATCTTGGGGTTCAGCAACCATTAAAATCGCTTCGGGACCCTAAAATGGTGATTAATAGTCCATGAAACGAGCCAGAATCAGCAAAAAATGTGAGTGTTAATGACCTACACGTAAGCGCACATTAGGGTTCAGTAACCATAAAATCGCTCCGAAACCCCAAATCAATGAGTAATAGCCCATGAAACGGGCCAGAATCGGCCAAAATGGTGATTGTTGATGAACGACACGTAAGCACAACTTGGGCTTCAGCAACCATAAAAATCGCTCTGGGACCCCAAATTGGTGAGTAGTAGTCCACGAAACGGGCCAGAATCGGCCAAAACAGCGAGTGTTAATGACCTGCACGTAAGCGCACCTCGGGGTTCAGTAACCATGGAATTTTCTCCTTACCCCAAAACGGTGAGTAATAGTCTATGAAACGGGTCAGAATCATCAAAGAGGTGAGTGCTGATGAACGATACATAAGCGCACCTTGGGGTTCAGCAACCATAAAAGTCGCTCTGGGATCCCAAAACGGTGAGTAATAGTCCACGAAATGGGCCAGAATCGGCCAAAATGGCGAGTGTTAATGTCATGCACGTAAGCGCACCTTGGGGTCCATAAACCAAGAAAATTGCTTCGGGACCCCAAAACGGTCAGTAATAGTCCACGAAACGGGCCAGAATCGGCCAAACCTGCGAGTGTTGAGGACCGATAGGTAAATGCACCCGGAGGTTCATCAATCGTGGAAATCGCTCCAAGACCTCAAAATGGTGAGTAATAGTCCACGAAATGCGCCAAAATCGGCCAAAACTGCAAGTGTTGATGACCTACACGTAAACGCACCTCGGGGATCATTAATCGTGGAAATCGCTCCAGGACCTCAAAAAGGTGAGCAATAGCCCATGAGACGGGACGAATTAGCCAAAACGGCGAGTGTCGATGACCTGCACGTAAGCACGTAATAGGACCTTGTAGTTCAACAAGCAAGGAAATCGCATAGGGACACCAAAATGGTGAGTAATAGCCCATGAAACGGGACAGAATCGGGCAAAACGGAGAGTGTTGATGAATGACACGTAAGCGCTTCTTGGGGTTCAGCAACCATTAAAATCGCTTCGGGACCCCAAAATGGTGATTAATAGTCCACGAAACGGGCCAGAATCAGCGAAAATTGTGAGTGTCAATGACCTACACGTAAGCGCACATTAGGGTTCAGTAACCATAAAATCGCTCCGAAACCCCAAATCAATGAGTAATAGCCCATGAAACGGGCCAGAATCGGCCAAAATGGCGATTGTTGATGAACGACACATAAGCACACCTTGGGCTTCGGCAACCATAAAAATCGCTCTGGGACCCCAAATTGGTGAGTAGTAGTCCACGAAACGGGCCAGAATCGGCCAAAACAGCGAGTGTTAATGACCTGCACGTAAGCGCACCTCGGGGTTCAGTAACCATGGAATTTGCTCCTTACCCCAAAACGGTGAGTAATAGTCTATGAAACGGGTCAGAATCGTCAAAGAGGTGAGTGTTGATGAACGATATGTAAGCGCACGTTGGGGTTCAGCAACCATAAAAGTCGCTCTGGGATCCCAAAACGGTGAGTAATAGTCCATGAAATGGGCCAGAATCGGCCAAAATGGCGAGTGTTAATGTCATGCACGTAAGCGCACCTTGGGGTCCATAAACCAAGAAAATCGCTTCGGGACCCCAAAACGGTCAGTAATAGTCCACGAAACGGGCCAGAATCAGCCAAACCTGCGAGTGTTGATGACCGATAGGTAAATGCACCCCGAGTTTCATCAATCGTGGAAATCGCTCCAAGACCTCAAAATGGTGAGTAATAGTCCATGAAATGCGCCAAAATCGGCCAAAACTGCAAGTGTTGATGACCTACACGTAAACGCACCTCGGGGATCATTAATCGTGGAAATCGCTCCAGGACCTCAAAAAGGTGAGCAATAGCCCATGAGACGGGACGAATCAGCCAAAACGGCGAGTGTCGATGACCTGCACGTAAGGACGTAATAGGACCTTGTAGTTCCACAAGCAAGGAAATCGCATAGGGACCCCAAAATGGCGAGTAATAGCCCATGAAACGGGCCAGAATCGGGCAAAACGGAGAGTGATGATGAATGACACGTAAGCGCATCTTGGGGTTCAGCAACCATTAAAATCGCTTCGGGACCCTAAAATGGTGATTAATAGTCCATGAAACGAGCCAGAATCAGCAAAAAATGTGAGTGTTAATGACCTACACGTAAGCGCACATTAGGGTTCAGTAACCATAAAATCGCTCCGAAACCCCAAATCAATGAGTAATAGCCCATGAAACGGGCCAAAATCGGCCAAAATGGCGAGTGTTGATGGACGACACGTAAGCACACTTTGGGCTTCGGCAACCATAAAAATCGCTCTGGGACCCCAAATTGGTGAGTAGTAGTCCACGAAACGGGCCAGAATCGGCCAAAACAGCGAGTGTTAATGACCTGCATGTAAGCGCACCTCGGGGTTCAGTAACCATGGAATTTGCTCCTTACCCCAAAACGGTGAGTAATAGTCTATGAAACGGGTCAGAATCATCAAAGAGGTGAGTGCTGATGAACGATACATAAGCGCACCTTGGGGTTCAGCAACCATAAAAGTCGCTCTGGGATCCCAAAACGGTGAGTAATAGTCCACGAAATGGGCCAAAATCGGCCAAAATGGCGAGTGTTAATGTCATGCACGTAAGCGCACCTTGGGGTCCATAAACCAAGAAAATCGCTTCGGGACCCCAAAACGGTCAGTAATAGTCCATGAAACGGGCCAGAATCGGCCAAACCTGCGAGTGTTGATGACCGATAGGTAAATGCACCCCGAGGTTCATCAATCGTGGAAATCGCTCCAAGACCTCAAAATGGTGAGTAATAGTCCACGAAATGCGCCAAAATCGGCCAAAACTGCAAGTGTTGATGACCTACACGTAAGCGCACCTCGGGGATCATTAATCGTGGAAATCGCTCCAGGACCTCAAAAAGGTGAGCAATAGCCCATGAGACGGGACGAATTAGCCAAAACAGCGAGTGTCGATGACCTGCACGTAAGCACGTAATAGGACCTTGTAGTTCAACAAGCAAGGAAATCGCACAGGGACACCAAAATGGTGAGTAATAGCCCATGAAACGGGCCAGAATCGGGCAAAAGGGAGAGTGTTGATGAATGACACGTAAGCGCTTCTTGGGGTTCAGCAACCATTAAAATCGCTTCGGGACCCCAAAATGGTGATTAATAGTCCACGAAACGGGCCAGAATCAGCGAAAATTGTGAGTGTTAATAACCTACACGTAAGCGCACATTAGGGTTCAGTAACCATAAAATCGCTCCGAAACCCCAAATCAATGAGTAATAGCCCATGAAACGGGCCAGAATCGGCCAAAATGG
>NW_025228094.1:28270-33597 GCF_018294505.1 Triticum aestivum
TAAACCAAGAAAATTGCTTCGGGACCCCAAAACGGTCAGTAATAGTCCACGAAACGGGCCAGAATCGGCCAAACCTGCGAGTGTTGATGACCGATAGGTAAACGCACCCCGAGGTTCATCAATCGTGGAAATCGCTCCAAGACCTCAAAATGGTGAGTAATAGTCCACGAAATGCGCCAAAATTGGCCAAAACTGCAAGTGTTGATGACCTACACGTAAGCGCACCTCGGGGATCATTAATCGTGGAAATCGCTCCAGGACCTCAAAAAGGTGAGCAATAGCCCATGAGACGGGACGAATTAGCCAAAACGGCGAGTGTCGATGACCTGCACGTAAGCACGTAATAGGACCTTATAGTTCAACAAGCAAGGAAATCGCACAGGGACACCAAAATGGTGAGTAATAGCCCATGAAACGGGCCACAATCGGGCAAAACGGAGAGTGTTGATGAATGACACGTAAGCGCTTCTTGGGTTCAGCAACCATTAAAATCACTTCGGGGCCCCAAAATGGTGATTAATAGTCCACGAAACGGGCCAGAATCAGCGAAAATTGTGAGTGTTAATGACCTACACGTAAGCGCACATTAGGGTTCAGTAACCATAAAATCGCTCCGAAACCCCAAATCAATGAGTAATAGCCCATGAAACGGGCCAGACTCGGCCAAAATGGCGATTGTTGATGAACGACACGTAAGCACACCTTGGGCTTCGGCAACCATAAAAATCGCTCTGGGACCCCAAATTGGTGAGTAGTAGTCCACGAAACGGGCCAGAATCGGCCAAAACAGCGAGTGTTAATGACCTGCACGTAAGCGCACCACGGGGTTCAGTAACCACGGAATTTGCTCCTTACCCCAAACGGTGAGAAATAGTCTATGAAACGGGTCTGAATCGTCAAAGAGGTGAGTGTTGATGAACGATATGTAAGCGCACGTTGGGGTTCAGCAACCATAAAAGTCGCTCTGGGATCCCAAAACGGTGAGTAATAGTCCATGAAATGGGCCCGAATCGGCCAAAAAGGCGAGTGTTAATGTCATGCACGTAAGCGCACCATGGGGTCCATAAACCAAGAAAATCGCTTCGGGACCCCAAAACGGTCAGTAATACTCCATGAAACGGGCCAGAATCGGCCAAACCTACGAGTGTTGATGACCGATAGGTAAATGCACCCCGAGGTTCATCAATCGTGGAAATCGCTCCAAGACCTCAAAATGGTGAGTAATAGTCCACAAAATGCGCCAAAATCGGCCAAAACTGCAAGTGTTGATGACCTACACGTAAGCGCACCTCGGGGATCATTAATCGTGGAAATCGCTCCAGGACCTCGAAAAGGTGAGCAATGGCCCATGAGACGGGACGAATTAGCCAAAACGGCGAGTGTCGATGACCTGCACGTAAGCACGTAATAGGACGTTGTAGTTCAACAAGCAAGGAAATCGCACAGGGACACCAAAATGGTGAGTAATAGCCCATGAAACGGGCCAGAATCGGGCAAAAGGGAGAGTGTTGATGAATGACACGTAAGCGCTTCTTGGGGTTCAGCAACCATTAAAATCGCTTCGGGACCCCAAAATGGTGATTAATAGTCCACGAAACGGGCCAGAATCAGCGAAAATTGTGAGTGTTAATAACCTACACGTAAGCGCACATTAGGGTTCAGTAACCATAAAATCGCTCCGAAACCCCAAATCAATGAGTAATAGCCCATGAAACGGGCCAGAATCGGCCAAAATGGTGATTGTTGATGAACGACACGTAAGCACAACTTGGGCTTCAGCAACCATAAAAATCGCTCTGGGACCCCAAATTGGTGAGTAGTAGTCCACGAAACGGGCCAGAATCGGCCAAAACAGCGAGTGTTAATGACCTGCACGTAAGCGCACCTCGGGGTTCAGTAACCATGGAATTTTCTCCTTACCCCAAAACGGTGAGTAATAGTCTATGAAACGGGTCAGAATCATCAAAGAGGTGAGTGCTGATGAACGATACATAAGCGCACCTTGGGGTTCAGCAACCATAAAAGTCGCTCTGGGATCCCAAAACGGTGAGTAATAGTCCACGAAATGGGCCAGAATCGGCCAAAATGGCGAGTGTTAATGTCATGCACGTAAGCGCACCTTGGGGTCCATAAACCAAGAAAATTGCTTCGGGACCCCAAAACGGTCAGTAATAGTCCACGAAACGGGCCAGAATCGGCCAAACCTGCGAGTGTTGAGGACCGATAGGTAAATGCACCCGGAGGTTCATCAATCGTGGAAATCGCTCCAAGACCTCAAAATGGTGAGTAATAGTCCACGAAATGCGCCAAAATCGGCCAAAACTGCAAGTGTTGATGACCTACACGTAAACGCACCTCGGGGATCATTAATCGTGGAAATCGCTCCAGGACCTCAAAAAGGTGAGCAATAGCCCATGAGACGGGACGAATTAGCCAAAACGGCGAGTGTCGATGACCTGCACGTAAGCACGTAATAGGACCTTGTAGTTCAACAAGCAAGGAAATCGCATAGGGACACCAAAATGGTGAGTAATAGCCCATGAAACGGGACAGAATCGGGCAAAACGGAGAGTGTTGATGAATGACACGTAAGCGCTTCTTGGGGTTCAGCAACCATTAAAATCGCTTCGGGACCCCAAAATGGTGATTAATAGTCCACGAAACGGGCCAGAATCAGCGAAAATTGTGAGTGTCAATGACCTACACGTAAGCGCACATTAGGGTTCAGTAACCATAAAATCGCTCCGAAACCCCAAATCAATGAGTAATAGCCCATGAAACGGGCCAGAATCGGCCAAAATGGCGATTGTTGATGAACGACACATAAGCACACCTTGGGCTTCGGCAACAATAAAAATCGCTCTGGGACCCCAAATTGGTGAGTAGTAGTCCACGAAACGGGCCAGAATCGGCCAAAACAGCGAGTGTTAATGACCTGCACGTAAGCGCACCTCGGGGTTCAGTAACCATGGAATTTGCTCCTTACCCCAAAACGGTGAGTAATAGTCTATGAAACGGGTCAGAATCGTCAAAGAGGTGAGTGTTGATGAACGATATGTAAGCGCACGTTGGGGTTCAACAACCATAAAAGTCGCTCTAGGATCCCAAAACGGTGAGTAATAGTCCATGAAATGGGCCAGAATCGGCCAAAATGGCGAGCGTTAATGTCATGCACGTAAGCGCACCTTGGGGTCCATAAACCAAGAAAATCGCTTCGGGACCCCAAAACGGTCAGTAATAGTCCACGAAACGGGCCAGAATCAGCCAAACCTGCGAGTGTTGATGACCGATAGGTAAATGCACCCCGAGTTTCATCAATCGTGGAAATCGCTCCAAGACCTCAAAATGGTGAGTAATAGTCCATGAAATGCGCCAAAATCGGCCAAAACTGCAAGTGTTGATGACCTACACGTAAACGCACCTCGGGGATCATTAATCGTGGAAATCGCTCCAGGACCTCAAAAAGGTGAGCAATAGCCCATGAGACGGGACGAATCAGCCAAAACGGCGAGTGTCGATGACCTGCACGTAAGGACGTAATAGGACCTTGTAGTTCCACAAGCAAGGAAATCGCATAGGGACCCCAAAATGGCGAGTAATAGCCCATGAAACGGGCCAGAATCGAGCAAAACGGAGAGTGATGATGAATGACACGTAAGCGCATCTTGGGGTTCAGCAACCATTAAAATCGCTTCGGGACCCTAAAATGGTGATTAATAGTCCATGAAACGAGCCAGAATCAGCAAAAAATGTGAGTGTTAATGACCTACACGTAAGCGCACATTAGGGTTCAGTAACCATAAAATCGCTCCGAAACCCCAAATCAATGAGTAATAGCCCATGAAACGGGCCAAAATCGGCCAAAATGGCGAGTGTTGATGAACGACACGTAAGCACACTTTGGGCTTCGGCAACCATAAAAATCGCTCTGGGACCCCAAATTGGTGAGTAGTAGTCCACGAAACGGGCCAGAATCGGCCAAAACAGCGAGTGTTAATGACCTGCACGTAAGCGCACCTCGGGGTTCAGTAACCATGGAATTTGCTCCTTACCCCAAAACGGTGAGTAATAGTCTATGAAACGGGTCAGAATCATCAAAGAGGTGAGTGCTGATGAACGATACATAAGCGCACCTTGGGGTTCAGCAACCATAAAAGTCGCTCTGGGATCCCAAAACGGTGAGTAATAGTCCACGAAATGGGCCAAAATCGGCCAAAATGGCGAGTGTTAATGTCATGCACGTAAGCGCACCTTGGGGTCCATAATCCAAGAAAATCGCTTCGGGACCCCAAAACGGTCAGTAATAGTCCATGAAACGGGCCAGAATCGGCCAAACCTGCGAGTGTTGATGACCGATAGGTAAATGCACCCCGAGGTTCATCAATCGTGGAAATCGCTCCAAGACCTCAAAATGGTGAGTAATAGTCCACGAAATGTGCCAAAATCGGCCAAAACTGCAAGTGTTGATGACCTACACGTAAGCGCACCTCGGGGATCATTAATCGTGGAAATCGCTCCAGGACCTCAAAAAGGTGAGCAATAGCCCATGAGACGGGACGAATTAGCCAAAACAGCGAGTGTCGATGACCTGCACGTAAGCACGTAATAGGACCTTGTAGTTCAACAAGCAAGGAAATCGCACAGGGACACCAAAATGGTGAGTAATAGCCCATGAAACGGGCCAGAATCGGGCAAAAGGGAGAGTGTTGATGAATGACACGTAAGCGCTTCTTGGGGTTCAGCAACCATTAAAATCGCTTCGGGACCCCAAAATGGTGATTAATAGTCCACGAAACGGGCCAGAATCAGCGAAAATTGTGAGTGTTAATAACCTACACGTAAGCGCACATTAGGGTTCAGTAACCATAAAATCGCTCCGAAACCCCAAATCAATGAGTAATAGCCCATGAAACGGGCCAGAATCGGCCAAAATGGTGATTGTTGATGAACGACACGTAAGCACAACTTGGGCTTCAGCAACCATAAAAATCGCTCTGGGACCCCAAATTGGTGAGTAGTAGTCCACGAAACGGGCCAGAATCGGCCAAAACAGCGAGTGTTAATGACGTGCACGTAAGCGCACCTCGGGGTTCAGTAACCATGGAATTTGCTCCTTACCCCAAAACGGTGAGTAATAGTCTATGAAACGGGTCAGAATCATCAAAGAGGTGAGTACTGATGAACGATACATAAGCGCACCTTGGGGTTCAGCAACCATAAAAGTCGCTCTGGGATCCCAAAACGGTGAGTAATAGTCCACGAAATGGGCCAGAATCGGCCAAAATGGCGAGTGTTAATGTCATGCACGTAAGCGCACCTTGGGGTCC
>NW_025228094.1:34138-42085 GCF_018294505.1 Triticum aestivum
GAGTGTTGATGACCGATAGGTAAATGCACCCCGAGGTTCATCAATCGTGGAAATCGCTCCAAGACCTCAAAATGGTGAGTAATAGTCCACGAAATGCGCCAAAATCGGCCAAAACTGCAAGTGTTGATGACCTACACGTAAGCGCACCTCGGGGATCATTAATCATGGAAATCGCTCCAGGACCTCAAAAAGGTGAGCAATAGCCCATGAGACGGGACGAATTAGCCAAAACAGCGAGTGTCGATGACCTGCACGTAAGCACGTAATAGGACCTTGTAGTTCAACAAGCAAGGAAATCGCACAGGGACACCAAAATGGTGAGTAATAGCCCATGAAACGGGCCAGAATCGGGCAAAAGGGAGAGTGTTGATGAATGACACGTAAGCGCTTCTTGGGGTTCAGCAACCATTAAAATCGCTTCGGGACCCCAAAATGGTGATTAATAGTCCACGAAACGGGCCAGAATCAGCGAAAATTGTGAGTGTTAATAACCTACACGTAAGCGCACATTAGGGTTCAGTAACCATAAAATCGCTCCGAAACCCCAAATCAATGAGTAATAGCCCATGAAACGGGCCAGAATCGGCCAAAATGGTGATTGTTGATGAACGACACGTAAGCACACCTTGGGCTTCGGCAACCATAAAAATCGCTCTGGGACCCCAAATTGGTGAGTAGTAGTCCACGAAACGGGCCAGAATCGGCCAAAACAGCGAGTGTTAATGACCTGCACGTAAGCGCACCTCGGGGTTCAGTAACCATGGAATTTTCTCCTTACCCCAAAACGGTGAGTAATAGTCTATGAAACGGGTCAGAATCATCAAAGAGGTGAGTGCTGATGAACGATACATAAGCGCACCTTGGGGTTCAGCAACCATAAAAGTCGCTCTGGGATCCCAAAATGGTGAGTAATAGTCCACGAAATGGGCCAGAATCGGCCAAAATGGCGAGTGTTAATGTCATGCACGTAAGCGCACCTTGGGGTCCATAAACCAAGAAAATTGCTTCGGGACCCCAAAACGGTCAGTAATAGTCCACGAAACGGGCCAGAATCGGCCAAACCTGCGAGTGTTGATGACCGATAGGTAAACGCACCCCGAGGTTCATCAATCGTGGAAATCGCTCCAAGACCTCAAAATGGTGAGTAATAGTCCACGAAATGCGCCAAAATTGGCCAAAACTGCAAGTGTTGATGACCTACACGTAAGCGCACCTCGGGGATCATTAATCGTGGAAATCGCTCCAGGACCTCAAAAAGGTGAGCAATAGCCCATGAGACGGGACAAATTAGCCAAAACGGCGGGTGTCGATGACCTGCACGTAAGCACGTAATAGGACCTTATAGTTCAACAAGCAAGGAAATCGCACAGGGACACCAAAATGGTGAGTAATAGCCCATGAAACGGGCCACAATCGGGCAAAACGGAGAGTGTTGATGAATGACACGTAAGCGCTTCTTGGGGTTCAGCAACCATTAAAATCGCTTCGGGGCCCCAAAATGGTGATTAATAGTCCACGAAACGGGCCAGAATCAGCGAAAATTGTGAGTGTTAATGACCTACACGTAAGCGCACATTAGGGTTCAGTAACCATAAAATCGCTCCGAAACCCCAAATCAATGAGTAATAGCCCATGAAACGGGCCAGACTCGGCCAAAATGGCGATTGTTGATGAACGACACGTAAGCACACCTTGGGCTTCGGCAACCATAAAAATCGCTCTGGGACCCCAAATTGGTGAGTAGTAGTCCACGAAACGGGCCAGAATCGGCCAAAACAGCGAGTGTTAATGACCTGCACGTAAGCGCACCACGGGGTTCAGTAACCACGGAATTTGCTCCTTACCCCAAACGGTGAGAAATAGTCTATGAAACGGGTCAGAATCGTCAAAGAGGTGAGTGTTGATGACCGATAGGTAAATGCACCCCGAGGTTCATCAATCGTGGAAATCGCTCCAAGACCTCAAAATGGTGAGTAATAGTCCACGAAATGCGCCAAAATCGGCCAAAACTGCAAGTGTTGATGACCTACACGTAAGCGCACCTCGGGGATCATTAATCATGGAAATCGCTCCAGGACCTCAAAAAGGTGAGCAATAGCCCATGAGACGGGACGAATTAGCCAAAACAGCGAGTGTCGATGACCTGCACGTAAGCACGTAATAGGACCTTGTAGTTCAACAAGCAAGGAAATCGCACAGGGACACCAAAATGGTGAGTAATAGCCCATGAAACGGGCCAGAATCGGGCAAAAGGGAGAGTGTTGATGAATGACACGTAAGCGCTTCTTGGGGTTCAGCAACCATTAAAATCGCTTCGGGACCCCAAAATGGTGATTAATAGTCCACGAAACGGGCCAGAATCAGCGAAAATTGTGAGTGTTAATAACCTACACGTAAGCGCACATTAGGGTTCAGTAACCATAAAATCGCTCCGAAACCCCAAATCAATGAGTAATAGCCCATGAAACGGGCCAGAATCGGCCAAAATGGTGATTGTTGATGAACGACACGTAAGCACAACTTGGGCTTCAGCAACCATAAAAATCGCTCTGGGACCCCAAATTGGTGAGTAGTAGTCCACGAAACGGGCCAGAATCGGCCAAAACAGCGAGTGTTAATGACCTGCACGTAAGCGCACCTCGGGGTTCAGTAACCATGGAATTTTCTCCTTACCCCAAAACGGTGAGTAATAGTCTATGAAACGGGTCAGAATCATCAAAGAGGTGAGTGCTGATGAACGATACATAAGCGCACCTTGGGGTTCAGCAACCATAAAAGTCGCTCTAGGATCCCAAAACGGTGAGTAATAGTCCACGAAATGGGCCAGAATCGGCCAAAATGGCGAGTGTTAATGTCATGCACGTAAGCGCACCTTGGGGTCCATAAACCAAGAAAATTGCTTCGGGACCCCAAAACGGTCAGTAATAGTCCACGAAACGGGCCAGAATCGGCCAAACCTGCGAGTGTTGATGACCGATAGGTAAACGCACCCCGAGGTTCATCAATCGTGGAAATCGCTCCAAGACCTCAAAATGGTGAGTAATAGTCCACGAAATGCGCCAAAATTGGCCAAAACTGCAAGTGTTGATGACCTACACGTAAGCGCACCTCGGGGATCATTAATCGTGGAAATCGCTCCAGGACCTCAAAAAGGTGAGCAATAGCCCATGAGACGGGACAAATTAGCCAAAACGGCGAGTGTCGATGACCTGCACGTAAGCACGTAATAGGACCTTATAGTTCAACAAGCAAGGAAATCGCACAGGGACACCAAAATGGTGAGTAATAGCCCATGAAACGGGCCACAATCGGGCAAAACGGAGAGTGTTGATGAATGACACGTAAGCGCTTCTTGGGGTTCAGCAACCATTAAAATCGCTTCGGGGCCCCAAAATGGTGATTAATAGTCCACGAAACGGGCCAGAATCAGCGAAAATTGTGAGTGTTAATGACCTACACGTAAGCGCACATTAGGGTTCAGTAACCATAAAATCGCTCCGAAACCCCAAATCAATGAGTAATAGCCCATGAAACGGGCCAGACTCGGCCAAAATGGCGATTGTTGATGAACGACACGTAAGCACACCTTGGGCTTCGGCAACCATAAAAATCGCTCTGGGACCCCAAATTGGTGAGTAGTAGTCCACGAAACGGGCCAGAATCGGCCAAAACAGCGAGTGTTAATGACCTGCACGTAAGCGCACCACGGGGTTCAGTAACCACGGAATTTGCTCCTTACCCCAAACGGTGAGAAATAGTCTATGAAACGGGTCAGAATCGTCAAAGAGGTGAGTGTTGATGAACGATATGTAAGCGCACGTTGGGGTTCAGCAACCATAAAAGTCGCTCTGGGATCCCAAAACGGTGAGTAATAGTCCATGAAATGGGCCCGAATCGGCCAAAATGGCGAGTGTTAATGTCATGCACGTAAGCGCACCATGGGGTCCATAAACCAAGAAAATCGCTTCGGGACCCCAAAACGGTCAGTAATACTCCATGAAACGGGCCAGAATCGGCCAAACCTACGAGTGTTGATGACCGATAGGTAAATGCACCCCGAGGTTCATCAATCGTGGAAATCGCTCCAAGACCTCAAAATGGTGAGTAATAGTCCACGAAATGCGCCAAAATCGGCCAAAACTGCAAGTGTTGATGACCTACACGTAAGCGCACCTCGGGGATCAATAATCGTGGAAATCGCTCCAGGACCTCGAAAAGGTGAGCAATAGCCCATGAGACGGGACGAATTAGCCAAAACGGCGAGTGTCGATGACCTGCACGTAAGCACGTAATAGGACGTTGTAGTTCAACAAGCAAGGAAATCGCACAGGGACACCAAAATGGTGAGTAATAGCCCATGAAACGGGCCAGAATCGGGCAAAAGGGAGAGTGTTGATGAATGACACGTAAGCGCTTCTTGGGGTTCAGCAACCATTAAAATCGCTTCGGGACCCCAAAATGGTGATTAATAGTCCACGAAACGGGCCAGAATCAGCGAAAATTGTGAGTGTTAATAACCTACACGTAAGCGCACATTAGGGTTCAGTAACCATAAAATCGCTCCGAAACCCCAAATCAATGAGTAATAGCCCATGAAACGGGCCAGAATCGGCCAAAATGGTGATTGTTGATGAACGACACGTAAGCACAACTTGGGCTTCAGCAACCATAAAAATCGCTCTGGGACCCCAAATTGGTGAGTAGTAGTCCACGAAACGGGCCAGAATCGGCCAAAACAGCGAGTGTTAATGACCTGCACGTAAGCGCACCTCGGGGTTCAGTAACCATGGAATTTGCTCCTTACCCCAAAACGGTGAGTAATAGTCTATGAAACGGGTTAGAATCATCAAAGAGGTGAGTACTGATGAACGATACATAAGCGCACCTTGGGGTTCAGCAACCATAAAAGTCGCTCTGGGATCCCAAAACGGTGAGTAATAGTCCACGAAATGGGCCAGAATCGGCCAAAATGGCGAGTGTTAATGTCATGCACGTAAGCGCACCTTGGGGTCCATAAACCAAGAAAATTGCTTCGGGACCCCAAAACGGTCAGTAATAGTCCACGAAACGGGCCAGAATCGGCCAAACCTGCGAGTGTTGATGACCGATAGGTAAACGCACCCCGAGGTTCATCAATCGTGGAAATCGCTCCAAGACCTCAAAATGGTGAGTAATAGTCCACGAAATGCGCCAAAATTGGCCAAAACTGCAAGTGTTGATGACCTACACGTAAGCGCACCTCGGGGATCATTAATCGTGGAAATCGCTCCAGGACCTCAAAAAGGTGAGCAATAGCCCATGAGACGGGACGAATTGGCCAAAACGGCGAGTGTCGATGACCTGCACGTAAGCACGTAATAGGACCTTATAGTTCAACAAGCAAGGAAATCGCACAGGGACACCAAAATGGTGAGTAATAGCCCATGAAACGGGCCACAATCGGGCAAAACGGAGAGTGTTGATGAATGACACGTAAGCGCTTCTTGGGTTCAGCAACCATTAAAATCGCTTCGGGGCCCCAAAATGGTGATTAATAGTCCACGAAACGGGCCAGAATCAGCGAAAATTGTGAGTGTTAATGACCTACACGTAAGCGCACATTAGGGTTCAGTAACCATAAAATCGCTCCGAAACCCCAAATCAATGAGTAATAGCCCATGAAACGGGCCAGACTCGGCCAAAATGGCGATTGTTGATGAACGATACGTAAGCACACCTTGGGCTTCGGCAACCATAAAAATCACTCTGGGACCCCAAATTGGTGAGTAGTAGTCCACGAAACGGGCCAGAGTCGGCCAAAACAGCGAGTGTTAATGACCTGCACGTAAGCGCACCTCGGGGTTCAGTAACCACGGAATTTGCTCCTTACCCCAAACGGTGAGAAATAGTCTATGAAACGGGTCAGAATCGTCAAAGAGGTGAGTGTTGATGAACGATATGTAAGCGCACGTTGGGGTTCAGCAACCATAAAAGTCGCTCTGGGATCCCAAAACGGTGAGTAATAGTCCATGAAATGGGCCCGAATCGGCCAAATGGCGAGTGTTAATGTCATGCACGTAAGCGCACCATGGGGTCCATAAACCAAGAAAATCGCTTCGGGACCCCAAAACGGTCAGTAATACTCCATGATACGGGCCAGAATCGGCCAAACCTGCGAGTGTTGATGACCGATAGGTAAATGCACACCGAGGTTCATCAATCGTGGAAATCCCTCCAAGACCTCAAAATGGTGAGTAATAGTCCACGAAAAGCGCCAAAATCGGCCAAAACTGCAGGTGTTGATGACCTCCACGTAAACGCACCTCGGGGATCATTAATTGTGGAAATCGCTCCAGGACCTCAAAAAGGTGAGCAATAGCCCATGAGATGGGTCGAATCAGCCAAAACGGCGAGTGTCGATGACCTGCACGTAATAGGACCTTGTAGTTCAACAAGCAAGGAAATCGCACAGGAACCCCAAAATGGTGAGTAATAGCCCATGAAACGGGCCAGAATCGGGCAAAACGGGGAGTGATGATGAATGACACGTAAGCGCTTCATGGGGTTTAGCAACCATTAAAATCGCTTCGGGACCCCAAAATGGTGATTAATAGTCCATGAAACGGGCCAGAATCAGCGAAAATTGTGAGTGTTAATGACCTACACGTAAGCGCACATTAGGGTTCAGTAACCATAAAATCACTCTGAAACCCCAAATCAATGAGTAATAGCCCATGAAACGGGCCAGAATCAGCCAAAATGGCGAGTGTTGATGAACGACACGTAAGCACACCTTGGGCTTCGGCAACCATAAAAATCGCTCTAGGACTCTAAATTGGTGAGTAGTAGTCCACGAAACGGGACAGAATCGGCCAAAACAGCGAGTGTTAATGACCTCCACGTAAGCGCACCTCGGGGTTCAGTAACCATGGAAATTGCTCCTTACCCCAAAATGGTGAGTAATAGTCCATGAAACGGGTCAGAATCGTCAAAGAGGTGATTGTTGATGAACGATACGTAAGCGCACCTTGGGGTTCAGCAACCATAAAAGTCGCTCTGCGATCCCAAAACAGTGAGTAATGGTCCACAAAATGGGCCCGAATCGGCCAAAATGGCGAGTGTTAATGTCATGCACGTAAGCGCACCATGGGGTCCATAAACCAAGAAAATCGCTTCGGGACCCCAAAACGGTCAGTAATACTCCATGAAAGGGGCAGAATCGGCCAAACCTACGAGTGTTGATGACCGATAGGTAAATGCACCCCCAGGTTCATCAATCGTGGAAATCGCTGCAAGACCTCAAAATGGTGAGTAATAGTCCACGAAATGCGCCAAAATCGGCCAAAACTGCAAATGTTGATGACCTACACGTAAACGCACCTCAGGTATCATTAATCATGGAAATCGCTCCAGGACCTCAAAAAGGTGAGCAATAGCTCATGAGACGGGTCGAATCAGCCAAAACGGCGAGTGTCGATGACCTGCACGTAATACGACCTTGTAGTTCAACAAGCAAGGAAATCGCACAGGAACCCCAAAATGGTGAGTAATAGCCCATGAAACGGGCAAGAATCGGGCAAAACAGAGAGTGTTGATGAATGACACGTAAGTGCTTCATGGGGTTTAGCAACCATTAAAATTGCTTCGGGACCCCAAAATGGTTATTAATAGTCCGTGAAACGGGCCAGAATCAGCGAAAATTGTGAGTGTTAATGACCTACACGTAAGCGCACACTAGCGTTCAGTAACCATAAAATCACTCTGAAACCCCAAATCAATGAGTAATAGCCCATGAAACGGGCCAGAATCAGCCAAAATGGCGAGTGTTGATGAACGACACGTAAGCACACCTTGGGCTTCGGCAACCATAAAAATCGCTCTAGGACCCCAAATTGGTGAGTAGTAGTCCACAAAACGGGACAGAATCGGCCAAAACAGCGAGTTTAATGACCTGCATGTAAGCGCACC
>NW_025228094.1:42095-42780 GCF_018294505.1 Triticum aestivum
AGTCTATGAAACGGGTCAGAATCATCAAAGAGGTGAGTACTGATGAACGATACATAAGCGCACCTTGGGGTTCAGCAACCATAAAAGTCGCTCTGGGATCCCAAAACGGTGAGTAATAGTCCACGAAATGGGCCAGAATCGGCCAAAATGGCGAGTGTTAATGTCATGCACGTAAGCGCACCTTGGGGTCCCTAAACCAAGAAAATTGCTTCGGGACCCCAAAACGGTCAGTAATAGTCCACGAAACGGGCCAGAATCGGCCAAACCTGCGAGTGTTGATGACCGATAGGTAAACGCACCCCGAGGTTCATCAATCGTGGAAATCGCTCCAAGACCTCAAAATGGTGAGTAATAGTCCACGAAATGCGCCAAAATTGGCCAAAACTGCAAGTGTTGATGACCTACACGTAAGCGCACCTCGGGGATCATTAATCGTGGAAATCGCTCCAGGACCTCAAAAAGGTGAGCAATAGCCCATGAGACGGGACGAATTAGCCAAAACGGCGAGTGTCGATGACCTGCACGTAAGCACGTAATAGGACCTTATAGTTCAACAAGCAAGGAAATCGCACAGGGACACCAAAATGGTGAGTAATAGCCCATGAAACGGGCCACAATCGGGCAAAACGGAGAGTGTTGATGAATGACACGTAAGCGCTTCTTGGGTTCAGCAACCATTAAAATC
>NW_025228094.1:42790-69393 GCF_018294505.1 Triticum aestivum
GATTGTTGATGAACGATACGTAAGCGCACCTTGGGGTTCAGCAACCATAAAAGTCGCTCTGCGATCCCAAAACAGTGAGTAATGGTCCACAAAATGGGCCCGAATCGGCCAAAATGGCGAGTGTTAATGTCATGCACGTAAGCGCACCATGGGGTCCATAAACCAAGAAAATCGCTTCGGGACCCCAAAACGGTCAGTAATACTCCATGAAAGGGGCAGAATCGGCCAAACCTACGAGTGTTGATGACCGATAGGTAAATGCACCCCCAGGTTCATCAATCGTGGAAATCGCTGCAAGACCTCAAAATGGTGAGTAATAGTCCACGAAATGCGCCAAAATCGGCCAAAACTGCAAATGTTGATGACCTACACGTAAACGCACCTCAGGTATCATTAATCATGGAAATCGCTCCAGGACCTCAAAAAGGTGAGCAATAGCTCATGAGACGGGTCGAATCAGCCAAAACGGCGAGTGTCGATGACCTGCACGTAATACGACCTTGTAGTTCAACAAGCAAGGAAATCGCACAGGAACCCCAAAATGGTGAGTAATAGCCCATGAAACGGGCAAGAATCGGGCAAAACAGAGAGTGTTGATGAATGACACGTAAGTGCTTCATGGGGTTTAGCAACCATTAAAATTGCTTCGGGACCCCAAAATGGTTATTAATAGTCCGTGAAACGGGCCAGAATCAGCGAAAATTGTGAGTGTTAATGACCTACACGTAAGCGCACACTAGCGTTCAGTAACCATAAAATCACTCTGAAACCCCAAATCAATGAGTAATAGCCCATGAAACGGGCCAGAATCAGCCAAAATGGCGAGTGTTGATGAACGACACGTAAGCACACCTTGGGCTTCGGCAACCATAAAAATCGCTCTAGGACCCCAAATTGGTGAGTAGTAGTCCACAAAACGGGACAGAATCGGCCAAAACAGCGAGTTTAATGACCTGCATGTAAGCGCACCTCAGGGTTCAGTAACCATGGAAATTGCTCCTTACCCCAAAACGGTGAGTAATAGTCCATGAAACGGGTCAGAATAATCAAAGAGGTGAGTGTTGATGAACGATACGTAAGCGCACCTTGGGGTTCAGCAACCATAAAAGTCGCTCTGGGATCCCAAAACAGTGAGTAATAGTCCACGAAATGGGCCCGAATCGGCTAAAATGGCGAGTGTTAATGTCATGCACGTAAGCGCACCATGGGGTCCATAAACCAAGAAAATCGCTTCGGGACCCCAAAACGGTCAGTAATACTCCATGAAACGGGCCAGAATCGGCCAAACCTACGAGTGTTGATGACCGATAGGTAAATGCACCCCGAGGTTCATCAATCGTGGAAATCGCTCCAAGACCTCAAAATGGTGAGTAATAGTCCATGAAATGCGCCAAAATCGGCCAAAACTGCAAGTGTTGATGACCTACACGTAAACGCACCTCAGGGATCGTTAATCATGGAAATCTCTCCAGGACCTCAAAAAGGTGAGCAATAGCCCATGAGACGGGTCGAATCAGCCAAAACGGCGAGTGTCGTTGACCTGCACGTAATAGGACCTTGTAGTTCAACAAGCAAGGAAATCACACAGGGACACCAAAATGGTGAGTAATAGCCCATGAAACGGGCCAGAATCGGGCAAAACAGAGAGTGTTGATGAATGACACGTAAGCGCTTCTTGGGGTTCAGCAACCATTAAAATCGCTTCGGGACCCCAAAATGGTGATTAATAGTCCACGAAACGGGCCAGAATCAGCGAAAATTGTGAGTGTTAATGACCTACACGTAAGCGCACATTAGGGTTCAGTAACCATAAAATCGCTCTGAAACCCCAAATCAATGAGTAATAGCCCATGAAACGGGCCAGAATCGGCCAAAATGGCGATTGTTGATGAACGACACGTAAGCACAACTTGGGCTTCAGCAACCATAAAAATCGCTCTGGGACCCCAAATTGGTGAGTAGTAGTCCACGAAACGGGCCAGAATCGGCCAAACCTACGAGTGTTGATGACCGATAGGTAAATGCACCCCGAGGTTCATCAATCGTGGAAATCGCTCCAAGACCTCAAAATGGTGAGTAATAGTCCAGGAAATGCGCTAAAATCGGCCAAAACTGCAAGTGTTGATGACCTACACGTAAACGCACCTCGGGGATCATTAATCGTGGAAATCGCTCCAGGACCTCAAAAAGGTGAGCAATAGCCCATGAGACGGGACGAATTAGCCAAAACGGCGAGTGTCGATGACCTGCACGTAAGCACGTAATAGGACCTTGTAGTTCAACAAGCAAGGAAATCGCACAGGGACACCAAAATGGTGAGTAATAGCCCATGAAACGGGCCAGAATCGGGCAAAACGGAGAGTGTTGATGAATGACACGTAAGCGCTTCTTGGGGTTCAGCAACCATTAAAATCGCTTCGGGACCCCAAAATGGTGATTAATAGTCCACGAAACGGGCCAGAATCAGCGAAAATTGTGAGTGTTAATAACCTACACGTAAGCGCACATTAGGGTTCAGTAACCATAAAATCGCTCCGAAACCCCAAATCAATGAGTAATAGCCCATGAAACGGACCAGAATCGGCCAAAATGGCGATTGTTGATGAACGACACGTAAGCACAACTTGGGCTTCAGCAACCATAAAAATCGCTCTGGGACCCCAAATTGGTGAGTAGTAGTCCACGAAACGGGCCAGAATCGGCCAAAACAGCGAGTGTTAATGACCTGCACGTAAGCGCACCTCAGGGTTCAGTAACCACGGAATTTGCTCCTTACCCCAAACGGTGAGAAATAGTCTATGAAACGGGTCAGAATCGTCAAAGAGCGAGTGTTAATGACCTGCACGTAAGCGCACCTCGGGGTTCAGTAACCATGGAATTTGCTCCTTACCCCAAAACGGTGAGTAATAGTCTATGAAAGGGGTCAGAATCATCAAAGAGGTGAGTGCTGATGAACGATACATAAGCGCACCTTGGGGTTCAGCAACCATAAAAGTCGCTCTGGGATCCCAAAACGGTGAGTAATAGTCCACGAAATGGGCCAGAATCGGCCAAAATGGCGAGTGTTAATGTCATGCACGTAAGCGCACCTTGGGGTCCATAAACCAAGAAAATTGCTTCGGGACCCCAAAACGGTCAGTAATAGTCCACGAAACGGGCCAGAATCAGCCAAACCTGCGAGTGTTGATGACCGATAGGTAAATGCACCCCGAGGTTCATCAATCGTGGAAATCTCTCCAGGACCTCAAAATGGTGAGTAATAGTCCACGAAATGCGCCAAAATTGGCCAAAACTGCAAGTGTTGATGACCTACACGTAAGCGCACCTCGGGGATCATTAATCGTGGAAATCGCTCCAGGACCTCAAAAAGGTGAGCAATAGCCCATGAGACGGGACGAATTAGCCAAAACGGCGAGTGTCGATGACCTGCACGTAAGCACGTAATAGGACCTTGTAGTTCAACAAGCAAGGAAATCGCACAGGGACACCAAAATGGTGAGTAATAGCCGATGAAACGGGCCAGAATCGGGCAAAACGGAGAGTGTTGATGAATGACACGTAAGCGCTTCTTGGGGTTCAGCAACCATTAAAATCGCTTCGGGGCCCCAAAATGGTGATTAATAGTCCACGAAACGGGCCAGAATCAGCGAAAATTGTGAGTGTTAATGACCTACACGTAAGCGCACATTAGGGTTCAGTAACCATAAAATCGCTCCGAAACCCCAAATCAAAGAGTAATAGCCCATGAAACGGGCCAGACTCGGCCAAAATGGCGATTGTTGATGAACGACACGTAAGCACACCTTGGGCTTCGGCAACCATAAAAATCGCTCTGGGACCCCAAATTGGTGAGTAGTAGTCCACGAAACGGGCCAGAATCGGCCAAAACAGCGAGTGTTAATGACCTGCACGTAAGCGCACCTCGGGGTTCAGTAACCACGGAATTTGCTCCTTACCCCAAACGGTGAGAAATAGTCTATGAAACGGGTCAGAATCGTCAAAGAGGTGAGTGTTGATGAACGATATGTAAGCGCACGTTGGGGTTCAGCAACCATAAAAGTCGCTCTGGGATCCCAAAACGGTGAGTAATAGTCCATGAAATGGGCCCGAATCGGCCAAAATGGCGAGTGTTAATGTCATGCACGTAAGCGCACCATGGGGTCCATAAACCAAGAAAATCGCTTCGGGACCCCAAAACGGTCAGTAATACTCCATGAAACGGGCCAGAATCGGCCAAACCTGCGAGTGTTGATGACCGATAGGTAAATGCACACCGAGGTTCATCAATCGTGGAAATCCCTCCAAGACCTCAAAATGGTGAGTAATAGTCCACGAAATGCGCCAAAATCGGCCAAAACAGCAGGTGTTGATGACCTACACGTAAACGCACCCCGGGGATCATTAATCGTGGAAATCGCTCCAGGACCTCAAAAAGGTGAGCAATAGCCCATGAGATGGGTCGAATCAGCCAAAACGGCGAGTGTCGATGACCTGCACGTAATAGGACCTTGTAGTTCAACAAGCAAGGAAATCGCACAGGAACCCCAAAATGGTGAGTAATAGCCCACGAAACGGGCCAGAATCGGGCAAAACAGAGAGTGTTGATGAATGACACGTAAGCGCTTCATGGGGTTTAGCAACCATTAAAATCGCTTCGGGACCCCAAAATGGTGATTAATAGTCCACGAAACGGGCCAGAATCAGCGAAAATTGTGAGTGTTAATGACCTACACGTAAGCGCACATTAGGGTTCTGTAACCATAAAATCACTCTGAAACCCCAAATCAATGAGTAATAGCCCATGAAACGGGCCAGAATCAGCCAAAGTGGCGAGTGTTGATGAACGACACGTAAGCACACCTTGGGCTTCGGCAACCATAAAAATCGCTCTAGGACCCCAAATTGGTGAGTAGTAGTCCACGAAACGGGACAGAATCGGCCAAAACAGCGAGTGTTAATGACCTGCATGTAAGCGCACCTCAGGGTTCAGTAACCATGGAAATTGCTCCTTACCCCAAAACGGTGAGTAATAGTCCATGAAATGGGTCAGAATCGTCAAAGAGGTGAGTGTTGATGAACGATACGTAAGCGCACCTTGGGGTTCAGCTACCATAAAAGTCGCTCTGGGATCCCAAAACAGTGAGTAATAGTCCACGAAATGGGCCCGAATCGGCTAAAATGGCGAGTGTTAATGTCATGCACGTAAGCGCACCATGGGGTCCATAAACCAAGAAAATCGCTTCGGGACCCCAAAACGGTCAGTAATACTCCATGAAACGGGCCAGAATCGGCCAAACCTATGAGTGTTGAAAAACGATAGGTAAATGCACCACGAGGTTCATCAATCGTGGAAATCGCTCCAAGACCTCAAAATGGTGAGTAATAGTCCATGAAATGCGCCAAAATCGGCCAAAACTGCAAGTGTTGATGACCTACACGTAAACACACCTTAGGGATCATTAATCATGGAAATCTCTCCAGGACCTCAAAAAGGTGAGCAATAGCCCATGAGACAGGTCGAATCAGCCAAAACGGCGAGTGTCGATGACCTGCACGTAATAGGACCTTGTAGTTCAACAAGCAAGGAAATCGCACAGGGACCCCAAAATGGTGATTAATAGCCCATGAAATGGGCCAGAATTGGGAAAAACAGAGAGTGTTGATGAATGACATGTAAGCGCTTCATGGGGTTTAGCAACCATTAAAATCGCTTCGGGACCCCAAAATGGTGATTAATAATCCATGAAAGGGGCCAGAATCAGCGGAAATTGTGAGTGTTAATGACCTACACGTAAGCGCACATTAGGGTTCAGTAACCATAAAATCGCTCTGAAACCCCAAATCAATGAGTAATAGCCCATGAAACGGGCCAGAATCAGCCAAAATGGCGAGTGTTGATGAACGACACGTAAGCACACCTTGGGCTTCGGCAACCATAAAAATCGCTCTGGGACCCCAAATTGGTGAGTAGTAGTCCACGAAACAGGACAGAATCAGCCAAAATAGCGAGTGTTAATGACCTGCACGTAAGCACACCTCGGGGTTCAGTAACCATGGAAATTGCTCCTTACCCCAAAACGGTGAGTAATAGTCCATGAAACGGGTCAGAATCGTCAAAGAGGTGAGTGTTTATGAACGATACATAAGCGCACCTTGGGGTTCAGCAACCATAAAAGTCGCTCTGGGATCCCAAAACAGTGAGTAATAGTCCACGAAATGGGCCCGAATCGGCTAAAATGTCGAGTGTTAATGTCATGCACGTAAGCGCACCATGGGGTCCATAAACCAAGAAAATCGCTTCGGGACCCCAAAACGGTCAGTAATACTCCATGAAACGGGCCAGAATAGGCCAAACCTACGAGTGTTGATGACCGATAGGTAAATGCACCCCGAGGTTCATCAATCGTGGAAATCGCTCCAAGACCTCAAAATGGTGAGTAATAGTCCATGAAATGCGCCAAAATCGGCCAAAACTACAAGTGTTGATGACCTACACGTAAACGCACCTTAGGGATCATTAATCATGGAAATCTCTCCAGGACCTCAAAAAGGTGAGCAATAGCCCATGAGACGGGTCGAATCAGCCAAAACGGCGAGTGTCGATGACCTGCACGTAATAGGACCTTGTAGTTCAACAAGCAAGGAAATCGCACAGGGACCCCAAAATGGTGATTAATAGCCCATGAAATGGGCCAGAATTGGGAAAAACAGAGAGTGTTGATGAATGACACGTAAGCGCTTCATGGGGTTTAGCAACCATTAAAATCGCTTCGGGACCCCAAAATGGTGATTAATAGTCCATGAAAGGGGCCAGAATCAGCGGAAATTGTGAGTGTTAATGACCTACACGTAAGCGCACATTAGGGTTCAGTAACCATAAAATCGCTCTGAAACCCAAAATCAATGAGTAATAGCCCATGAAACGGGCCAGAATCAGCCAAAATGGCGAGTGTTGATGAACGACACGTAAGCACACCTTGGGCTTCGGCAACCATAAAAATCGCTCTAGGACCCCAAATTGGTGAGTAGTAGTCCACGAAACGGGACAGAATCGGCCAAAACAGCGAGTTTAATGACCTACATGTAAGCGCACCTCAGGGTTCAGTAACCATGGAAATTGCTCCTTACCCCAAAACGGTGAGTAATAGTCCATGAAACGGGTCAGAATCGTCAAAGAGGTGAGTGTTGATGAACGATACGTAAGCGCACCTTGGGGTTCAGCAACCATAAAAGTCGCTCTGGGATCCCAAAACAGTGAGTAATAGTCCACGAAATGGGCCCGAATCGGCTAAAATGGCGAGTGTTAATGTCATGCACGTAAGCGCACCATGGGGTCCATAAACCAAGAAAATCGCTTCGGGACCCCAAAACGGTCAGTAATACTCCATGAAACGGGCCAGAATCGGCCAAACCTACGAGTGTTGATGACCGATAGGTAAATGCACCCCGAGGTTCATCAATCGTGGAAATCGCTCCAAGACCTCAAAATGGTGAGTAATAGTCCATGAAATGCGCCAAAATCGGCCAAAACTGCAAGTGTTGATGACCTACACGTAAACGCACCTCAGGGATCGTTAATCATGGAAATCTCTCCAGGACCTCAAAAAGGTGAGCAATAGCCCATGAGACGGGTCGAATCAGCCAAAACGGCGAGTGTCGATGACCTGCACGTAATAGGACCTTGTAGTTCAACAAGCAAGGAAATCGCACAGGAACCCCAAAATGGTGAGTAATAGCCCACGAAACGGGCCAGAATCGGGCAAAACAGAGAGTGTTGATGAATGACACGTAAGCGCTTCATGGGGTTTAGCAACCATTAAAATCGCTTCGGGACCCCAAAATGGTGATTAATAGTCCACGAAACGGGCCAGAATCAGCGAAAATTGTGAGTGTTAATGACCTACACGTAAGCGCACATTAGGGTTCTGTAACCATAAAATCACTCTGAAACCCCAAATCAATGAGTAATAGCCCATGAAACGGGCCAGAATCAGCCAAAGTGGCGAGTGTTGATGAACGACACGTAAGCACACCTTGGGCTTCGGCAACCATAAAAATCGCTCTAGGACCCCAAATTGGTGAGTAGTAGTCCACGAAACGGGACAGAATCGGCCAAAACAGCGAGTGTTAATGACCTGCATGTAAGCGCACCTCAGGGTTCAGTAACCATGGAAATTGCTCCTTACCCCAAAACGGTGAGTAATAGTCCATGAAATGGGTCAGAATCGTCAAAGAGGTGAGTGTTGATGAACGATACGTAAGCGCACCTTGGGGTTCAGCTACCATAAAAGTCGCTCTGGGATCCCAAAACAGTGAGTAATAGTCCACGAAATGGGCCCGAATCGGCTAAAATGGCGAGTGTTAATGTCATGCACGTAAGCGCACCATGGGGTCCATAAACCAAGAAAATCGCTTCGGGACCCCAAAACGGTCAGTAATACTCCATGAAACGGGCCAGAATCGGCCAAACCTATGAGTGTTGAAAAACGATAGGTAAATGCACCACGAGGTTCATCAATCGTGGAAATCGCTCCAAGACCTCAAAATGGTGAGTAATAGTCCATGAAATGCGCCAAAATCGGCCAAAACTGCAAGTGTTGATGACCTACACGTAAACACACCTTAGGGATCATTAATCATGGAAATCTCTCCAGGACCTCAAAAAGGTGAGCAATAGCCCATGAGACAGGTCGAATCAGCCAAAACGGCGAGTGTCGATGACCTGCACGTAATAGGACCTTGTAGTTCAACAAGCAAGGAAATCGCACAGGGACCCCAAAATGGTGATTAATAGCCCATGAAATGGGCCAGAATTGGGAAAAACAGAGAGTGTTGATGAATGACATGTAAGCGCTTCATGGGGTTTAGCAACCATTAAAATCGCTTCGGGACCCCAAAATGGTGATTAATAATCCATGAAAGGGGCCAGAATCAGCGGAAATTGTGAGTGTTAATGACCTACACGTAAGCGCACATTAGGGTTCAGTAACCATAAAATCGCTCTGAAACCCCAAATCAATGAGTAATAGCCCATGAAACGGGCCAGAATCAGCCAAAATGGCGAGTGTTGATGAACGACACGTAAGCACACCTTGGGCTTCGGCAACCATAAAAATCGCTCTGGGACCCCAAATTGGTGAGTAGTAGTCCACGAAACAGGACAGAATCGGCCAAAATAGCGAGTGTTAATGACCTGCACGTAAGCACACCTCGGGGTTCAGTAACCATGGAAATTGCTCCTTACCCCAAAACGGTGAGTAATAGTCCATGAAACGGGTCAGAATCGTCAAAGAGGTGAGTGTTTATGAACGATACATAAGCGCACCTTGGGGTTCAGCAACCATAAAAGTCGCTCTGGGATCCCAAAACAGTGAGTAATAGTCCACGAAATGGGCCCGAATCGGCTAAAATGTCGAGTGTTAATGTCATGCACGTAAGCGCACCATGGGGTCCATAAACCAAGAAAATCGCTTCGGGACCCCAAAACGGTCAGTAATACTCCATGAAACGGGCCAGAATCGGCCAAACCTACGAGTGTTGATGACCGATAGGTAAATGCACCCCGAGGTTCATCAATCGTGGAAATCGCTCCAAGACCTCAAAATGGTGAGTAATAGTCCATGAAATGCGCCAAAATCGGCCAAAACTACAAGTGTTGATGACCTACACGTAAACGCACCTTAGGGATCATTAATCATGGAAATCTCTCCAGGACCTCAAAAAGGTGAGCAATAGCCCATGAGACGGGTCGAATCAGCCAAAACGGCGAGTGTCGATGACCTGCACGTAATAGGACCTTGTAGTTCAACAAGCAAGGAAATCGCACAGGGACCCCAAAATGGTGATTAATAGCCCATGAAATGGGCCAGAATTGGGAAAAACAGAGAGTGTTGATGAATGACACGTAAGCGCTTCATGGGGTTTAGCAACCATTAAAATCGCTTCGGGACCCCAAAATGGTGATTAATAGTCCATGAAAGGGGCCAGAATCAGCGGAAATTGTGAGTGTTAATGACCTACACGTAAGCGCACATTAGGGTTCAGTAACCATAAAATCGCTCTGAAACCCAAAATCAATGAGTAATAGCCCATGAAACGGGCCAGAATCAGCCAAAATGGCGAGTGTTGATGAACGACACGTAAGCACACCTTGGGCTTCGGCAACCATAAAAATCGCTCTGGGACCCCAAATTGGTGAGTACTAGTCCACGAAACGGGACAGAATCGGCCAAAATAGCGAGTGTTAATGACCTGCACGTAAGCACACCTCGGGGTTCAGTAACCATGGAAATTGCTCCTTACCCCAAAACGGTGAGTAATAGTCCATGAAACGGGTCAGAATCGTCAAAGAGGTGAGTGTTGATGAACGATACGTAAGCGCACCTTGGGGTTCAGCAACCATAGAAGTCGCTCTGGGATCCCAAAACAGTGAGTAATAGTCCATGAAATGGGCCCGAATCGGCTAAAATGTCGAGTGTTAATGTCATGCACGCAAGCGCACCATGGGGTCCATAAACCAAGAAAATCGCTTCGGGACCCCAAAACGGTCAGTAATACTCCATGAAATGGGCCAGAATCGGCCAAACCTATGAGTGTTGATGACCGATGGGTAAATGCACCCCGAGGTTCATCAATCGTGGAAATCGCTCCAAGACCTCAAAATGGTGAGTAATAGTCCATGAAATGCGCCAAAATCGGCCAAAACTACAAGTGTTGATGACCTACACGTAAACGCACCTCAGGGATCGTTAATCATGGAAATCGCTCCAGGACCTCAAAAAGGTGAGCAATAGCCCATGAGACGGGTCGAATCAGCCAAAACGGCGAGTGTCGATGACCTGCACGTAATAGGATCTTGTAGTTGAACAAGCAAGGAAATCGCACAGGAACCCCAAAATGGTGAGTAATAGCCCATGAAACGGGCCAGAATCGGGCAAAACAGAGAGTGTTGATGAATGACACGTAAGCGTTTCATGGGGTTTAGCAACCATTAAAATCGCTTCGGGACGCCAAAATGGTGATTAATAGTCCACGAAACGGGCCAGAATCAGCGAAAATTGTGAGTGTTAATGACCTACACGTAAGCGCACATTAGGGTTCAGTAACCATAAAATCACTCTGAAACCCAAAATCAATGAGTAATAGCCCATGAAATGGGCCAGAATCAGCCAAAATGGCGAGTGTTGATGAACGACACGTAAGCACACCTTGGGCTTCGGCAACCATAAAAATCGCTCTAGGACCCCAAATTGGTGAGTAGTAGTCCACGAAACGGGACAGAATCGGCCAAAACAGCGAGTGTTAATGACCTGCATGTAACCGCACCTCAGGGTTCAGTAACCATGGAAATTGCTCATTACCCCAAAACGGTGAGTAATAGTCCATGAAACGGGTCAGAATCGTCAAAGAGGTGAGTGTTGATGAACGATACGTAAGCGCACCTTGGGGTTCAGCAACCATAGAAGTCGCTCTGGGATCCCAAAACAGTGAGTAATAGTCCACGAAATGGGCCCGAATCGGCTAAAATGGCGAGTGTTAATGTCATGCACGTAAGCGCACCATGGGGTCCATAAACCAAGAAAATCGCTTCGGGACCCCAAAACGGTCAGTAATACTCCATGAAACGGGCCAGAATCGGCCAAACCTACGAGTGTTGATGACCGATAGGTAAATGCACCCCGAGGTTCATCAATCGTGGAAATCGCTCCAAGACCTCAAAATGGTGAGTAATAGTCCATGAAATGCGCCAAAATCGGCCAAAACTGCAAGTGTTGATGACCTACACGTAAACGCACCTCAGGGATCATTAATCATGGAAATCTCTCCAGGACCTAAAAAAGGTGAGCAATAGCCCATGAGACGGGTCGAATCAGCTAAAACGGCGAGTGTCGATGACCTGCACGTAATAGGACCTTGTAGTTCAACAAGCAAGGAAATCGCACAGGGACCCCAAAATGGTGAGTAATAGCCCATGAAATGGGCCAGAATTGGGAAAAACAGAGAGTGTTGATGAATGACATGTAAGCGCTTCATGGGGTTTAGCAACCATTAAAATCACTTCGGGACCCCAAAATGGTGATTAATAGTCCAAGAAAGGGGCCAGAATCAGCGGAAATTGTGAGTGTTAATGACCTACACGTAAGCGCACATTAGGGTTCAGTAACCATAAAATCGCTCTGAAACCCCAAATCAATGAGTAATAGCCCATGAAACGGGCCAGAATCAGCCAAAATGGCGAGTGTTGATGAACGACACGTAAGCACACCTTGGGCTTCGGCAACCATAAAAATCGCTCTGGGACCCCAAATTGGTGAGTAGTAGTCCACGAAACAGGACAGAATCGGCCAAAATAGCGAGTGTTAATGACCTGCACGTAAGCGCACCTCGGGGTTCAGTAACCATGGAAATTGCTCCTTACCCCAAAATGGTGAGTAATAGTCCATGAAACGGGTCAGAATCGTCAAAGAGGTGAGTGTTTATGAACGATACGTAAGCGCACCTTGGGGTTCAGCAACCATAAAAGTCGCTCTGGGATTCCAAAACAGTGAGTAATAGTCCACGAAATGGGCCCGAATCGGCCAAAATGGCGAGTGTTAATGTCATGCACGTAAGCGCACCATGGGGTCCATAAACCAAGAAAATCGCTTCGGGACCCCAAAACGGTCAGTAATACTCCATGAAACGGGCCAGAATCGGCCAAACCTACGAGTGTTGATGACTGATAGGTAAATGCACCCTGAGGTTCATCAATCGTGGAAATCACTCCAAGACCTCAAAATGGTGAGTAATAGTCCACGAAATGCTCCAAAATCAGCCAAAACTGCAAGTGTTGATGACCTACACGTAAATGCACCTCAGGTATCATTAATCATGGAAATCGCTCCAGGACCTCAAAAAGGTGAGCAATAGCCCATGACACGGGTCGAATCAGCCAAAACGGCGAGTGTCGATGACCTGCACGTAATAGGACCTTGTAGTTCAACAAGCAAGGAAATCGCACAGGAACCCCAAAATGGTGAGTAATAGCCCATGAAACGGGCCAGAATCGGGCAAAACAGAGAGTGTTGATGAATGACACGTAAGCGCTTCATGGGGTTTAGCAACCATTAAAATCGCTTCGGGACCCCAAAATGGTGATTAATAGTCCACGAAACGGGCCAGAATCAGCGAAAAATGTGAGTGTTAATGACCTACACGTAAGCGCACATTAGGGTTCAGTAACCATAAAATCACTCTGAAACCCCAAATCAATGAGTAATAGCCCATGAAACGGGCCAGAATCGGACAAAATGGCGAGTGTTGATGAACGACACGTAAGCACACCTTGGGCTTCGGCAACCATAAAAATCGCTATGGGACCCCAAATTGGTGAGTAGTAGTCCACGAAACGGGACAGAATCGGCCAAAACAGCGACTGTTAATGACCTGCACGTAAGCGCACCTCGGGGTTCAGTAACCATGGAAATTGCTCCTTACCCCAAAATGGTGAGTAATAGTCCATGAAACGGGTCAGAATCGTCAAAGAGGTGAGTGTTGATGAATGATACGTAAGCGCACCTTGGGGTTTAGCAACCATAAAAGTCGCTCTGGGATCCCAAAACAGTGAGTAATAGTCCACGAAATGGGCCCGAATCGGCCAAAATGGCGAGTGTTAATGTCATGCACGTAAGCGCACCATGGGGTCCATAAACCAAGAAAATCACATGGGGACCCCAAAACGGTCAGTAATACTCCATGAAACGGGCCAGAATCGGCCAAACCTATGAGTGTTGATGACCGATAGGTAAATGCACCCCGAGGTTCATCAATCGTGGAAATCGCTCCAAGACCTTAAAATGGTGAGTAATAGTCCACGAAATGCTCCAAAATCGGCGAAAACTGCAAGTGTTGATGACCTACACGTAAACGCACCTCAGGGATCATTAATCATGGAAATCTCTCCAGGACCTCAAAAAGGTGAGCAATAGCCCATGAGACGGGTCGAATCAGCCAAAACGGCGAGTGTCGATGACCTGCACGTAATAGGACCTTGTAGTTCAACACGCAAGGAAATCGCACAGGAACCCCAAAATGGTGAGTAATAGCCCATGAAACGGGCCAGAATCGGGCAAAACAGAGAGTGTTGATGAATGACACGTAAGCGCTTCATGGGGTTTAGCAACCATTAAAATCGCTTCGGGACCCCAAAATGGTGATTAATAGTCCACGAAACGGGCCAGAATCAGCGAAAATTGTGAGTGTTAATGACCTACACGTAAGCGCAAATTAGGGTTCAGTAACCATAAAATCACTCTGAAACCCCAAATCAATGAGTAATAGCCCATGAAACGGGCCAGAATCGGCCAAAATGGCGAGTGTTGATGAACGACACGTAAGCACACCTTGGGCTTCGGCAACCATAAAAATCGCTCTAGGACCCCAAATTGGTGAGTAGTAGTCCACGAAACGGGACAGAATCGGCAAAAACAGCGAGTGTTAATGACCTGCACATAAGCGCACCTCGGGGTTCAGTAACCATGGAAATTGCTCCTTACCCCAAAATGGTGAGTAATAGTCCATGAAATGGGTCAGAATCATCAAAGAGGTGAGTGTTTATGAACGATACGTAAGCGCACCTTGGGGTTCAGCAACCATAAAAGTCGCTCTGGGATCCCAAAACAGTGAGTAATAGTCCACGAAATGGGCCCGAATCGGCCAAAATGGCGAGTGTTAATGTCATGCACGTAAGCGCACCATGGTGTCCATAAACCAAGAAAATCGCTTCGGGACCCCAAAACGGTCAGTAATACTCCATGAAACGGGCCAGAATCGGCCAAACCTATGAGTGTTGATGACCGATAGGTAAATGCACCCCGAGGTTCATCAATCGTGGAAATCGCTCCAAGACCTCAAAATGGTGAGTAATAGTCCATGAAATGCGCCAAAATCGGCCAAAACTGCAAGTGTTGATGACCTACACGTAAACGCACCTCAGGGATCATTAATCATGGAAATCTCTCCAGGACCTAAAAAAGGTGAGCAATAGCCCATGAGACGGGTCGAATCAGCCAAAACGGCGAGTGTCGATGACCTGCACGTAATAGGACCTTGTAGTTCAACAAGCAAGGAAATCGCACAGGGACCCCAAAATGGTGAGTAATAGCCCATGAAATGGGCCAGAATTGGGAAAAACAGAGAGTGTTGATGAATGACATGTAAGCGCTTCATGGGGTTTAGCAACCATTAAAATCGCTTCGGGACCCCAAAATGGTGATTAATAGTCCATGAAAGGGGCCAGAATCAGCGGAAATTGTGAGTGTTAATGACATACACGTAAGCGCACATTAGGGTTCAGTAACCATAAAATCGCTCTGAAACCCCAAATCAATGAGTAATAGCCCATGAAACGGGCCAGAATCAGCCAAAATGGCGAGTGTTGATGAACGACACGTAAGCACACCTTGGGCTTCGGCAACCATAAAAATCGCTCTGGGACCCCAAATTGGTGAGTAGTAGTCCACGAAACAGGACAGAATCGGGCAAAATAGCGAGTGTTAATGACCTGCACATAAGCGCACCTCGGGGTTCAGTAACCATGGAAATTGCTCCTTACCCCAAAATGGTGAGTAATAGTCCATGAAACGGGCCAGAATCGTCAAAGAGGTGAGTGTTTATGAACGATACGTAAGCGCACCTTGGGGTTCAGCAACCATAAAAGTCGCTCTGGGATCCCAAAACAGTGAGTAATAGTGCACGAAATGGGCCCGAATCGGCCAAAATGGCGAGTGTTAATGTCATGCACGTAAGCGCACCATGGGGTCCATAAACCAAGAAAATCGCTTCGGGACCCCAAAACGGTCAGTAATACTCCATGAAACGGGCCAGAATCGGCCAAACCTACGAGTGTTGATGACCGATAGGTAAATGCACCCCGAGGTTCATCAATCGTGGAAATCGCTCCAAGACCTCAAAATGGTGAGTAATAGTCCACGAAATGCTCCAAAATCGGCCAAAACTGCAAGTGTTGATGACCTACACGTAAACGCACCTCAGGGATCATTAATCATGGAAATCGCTCCAGGACCTCAAAGAGGTGAGCAATAACCCATGAGACGGGTCGAATCAGCCAAAACGGCGAGTGTCAATGACCTGCACGTAATAGGACCTTGTAGTTCAACAAGCAAGGAAATCGCACAGGAACCCCAAAATGGTGAGTAATAGCCAATGAAACGGGCCAGAATCGGGCAAAACAGAGAGTGTTGATGAATGACACGTAAGCGCTTCATGGGGTTTTGCAACCATTAAAATCGCTTCGGGACCCCAAAATGGTGATTAATAGTCCACGAAACGGGCCAAAATCAGCGAAAATTGTGAGTGTTAATGACCTACATGTAAGCGCACATTAGGGTTCAGTAACCATAAAATCACTCTGAAACCCCAAATCAATGAGTAATAGCCCATGAAACGGGCCAGAATCAGCCAAAATGGCGAGTGTTGATGAACGACACGTAAGCACACCTTGGGCTTCGGCAATCATAAAAATCGCTCTGGGACCCCAAATTGGTGAGTAGTAGTCCACGAAACGGGACAGAATCGGCCAAAACAGCGAGTGTTAATGACCTGCACGTAAGCGCACCTCGGGGTTCAGTAACCATGGAAATTGCTCCTTACCCCAAAATGGTGAGTAATAGTCCATGAAATGGGTCAGAATCGGCCAAAATGGCGAGTGTTAATGTCATGCACGTAAGCGCACCATGGGGTCCATAAACCAAGAAAATCGCTTCGGGACCCCAAAACGGTCAGTAATACTCCATGAAACGGGCCAGAATCGGCCAAACCTACGAGTGTTGATGACCGATAGGTAAATGCACCCCGAGGTTCATCAATCGTGGAAATCGCTCCAAGACCTCAAAATGGTGAGTAATAGTCCATGAAATGCGCCAAAATCGGCCAAAACTGCAAGTGTGGATGACCTACACGTAAACGCACCTCAGGGATCATTAATCATGGAAATCTCTCCAGGACCTAAAAAAGGTGAGCAATAGCCCATGAGACGGGTCGAATCAGCCAAAACGGCGAGTGTCGATGACCTGCACGTAATAGGACCTTGTAGTTCAACAAGCAAGGAAATCGCACAGGGACCCCAAAATGGTGAGTAATAGCCCATGAAATGGGCCAGAATTAGGAAAAACAGAGAGTGTTGATGAATGACATGTAAGCGCTTCATGGGGTTTAGCAACCATTAAAATCGCTTCGGGACCCCAAAATGGTGATTTATAGTCCATGAAAGGGGCCAGAATCAGCGGAAATTGTGAGTGTTAATGACATACACGTAAGCGCACATTAGGGTTCAGTAACCATAAAATCGCTCTGAAACCCCAAATCAATGAGTAATAGCCCATGAAACGGGCCAGAATCAGCCAAAATGGCGAGTGTTGATGAACGACACGTAAGCACACCTTGGGCTTCGGCAACCATAAAAATCGCTCTGGGACCCCAAATTGGTGAGTAGTAGTCCACGAAACAGGACAGAATCGGGCAAAATAGCGAGTGTTAATGACCTGCACATAAGCGCACCTCGGGGTTCAGTAACCATGGAAATTGCTCCTTACCCCAAAATGGTGAGTAATAGTCCATGAAACGGGTCAGAATCGTCAAAGAGGTGAGTGTTTATGAACGATACGTAAGCGCACCTTGGGGTTCAGCAACCATAAAAGTCGCTCTGGGATCCCAAAACAGTGAGTAATAGTGCACGAAATGGGCCCGAATCGGCCAAAATGGCGAGTGTTAATGTCATGCACGTAAGCGCACCATGGGGTCCATAAACCAAGAAAATCGCTTCGGGACCCCAAAACGGTCAGTAATACTCCATGAAACGGGCCAGAATCGGCCAAACCTACGAGTGTTGATGACCGATAGGTAAATGCACCCCGAGGTTCATCAATCGTGGAAATCGCTCCAAGACCTCAAAATGGTGAGTAATAGTCCACGAAATGCTCCAAAATCGGCCAAAACTGCAAGTGTTGATGACCTACACGTAAACGCACCTCAGGGATCATTAATCATGGAAATCGCTCCAGGACCTCAAAGAGGTGAGCAATAACCCATGAGACGGGTCGAATCAGCCAAAACGGCGAGTGTCAATGACCTGCACGTAATAGGACCTTGTAGTTCAACAAGCAACGAAATCGCACAGGAACCCCAAAATGGTGAGTAATAGCCAATGAAACGGGCCAGAATCGGGCAAAACAGAGAGTGTTGATGAATGACACGTAAGCGCTTCATGGGGTTTTGCAACCATTAAAATCGCTTCGGGACCCCAAAATGGTGATTAATAGTCCACGAAACGGGCCAAAATCAGCGAAAATTGTGAGTGTTAATGACCTACACGTAAGCGCACATTAGGGTTCAGTAACCATAAAATCACTCTGAAACCCCAAATCAATGAGTAATAGCCCATGAAACGGGCCAGAATCAGCCAAAATGGCGAGTGTTGATGAACGACACGTAAGCACACCTTGGGCTTCGGCAATCATAAAAATCGCTCTGGGACCCCAAATTGGTGAGTAGTAGTCCACGAAACGGGACAGAATCGGCCAAAACAGCGAGTGTTAATGACCTGCACGTAAGCGCACCTCGGGGTTCAGTAACCATGGAAATTGCTCCTTACCCCAAAATGGTGAGTAATAGTCCATGAAATGGGTCAGAATCGTCAAAGAGGTGAGTGTTGATGAACGATACGTAAGCGCACCTTGGGGTTCAGCAACCATAAAAGTCGCTCTGGGATCCCAAAACAGTGAGTAATAGTGCACGAAATGGGCCCGAATCGGCCAAAATGGCGAGTGTTAATGTCATGCACGTAAGTGCACCATGGGGTCCATAAACCAAGAAAATCGCTTCGGGACCCCAAAACGGTCAGTAATACTCCATGAAACGGGCCAGAATCGGCCAAACCTACGAGTGTTGATGACCGATAGGTAAATGCACCCCGAGGTTCATCAATCGTGGAAATCGCTCCAAGACCTCAAAATGGTGAGTAATAGTCCACGAAATGCTCCAAAATCGGCCAAAACTGCAAGTGTTGATGACCTACACGTAAACGCACCTCAGGGATCATTAATCATGGAAATCGCTCCAGGACCTCAAAAAGGTGAGCAATAGCCCATGAGACGGGTTGAATCAGCCAAAACGTCCAGTGTCGATGACCTGCACGTAATAGGACCTTGTAGTTCAACAAGCAAGGAATTCGCACAGGAACCCCAAAATGGTGAGTAATAGCCCATGAAACGGGCCAGAATCGGGCAAAACGGAGAGTGTTGATGAATGACACGTAAGCGCTTCATGGGGTTCAGCAACCATTAAAATCGCTTCGGGACCCCAAAATGGTGATTAATAGTCCACGAAACGGGCCAGAATCAGCGAAAATTGTGAGTGTTAATGACCTACACGTAAGCGCACATTAGGGTTCAGTAACCATAAAATCGCTCTGAAACCCCAAATCAATGAGTAATAGCCCATGAAACGGGCCAGAATCAGCCAAAATGGCGAGTGTTGATGAACGACACGTAAGCACACCTTGGGCTTCGGCAACCATAAAAATCGCTCTGGGACCCCAAATTGGTGAGTAGTAGGCCACGAAACAGGACAGAATCGGCCAAAATAGCGAGTGTTAATGACCTGCACATAAGCGCACCTCGGGGTTCAGTAACCATGGAAATTGCTCCTTACCCCAAAATGGTGAGTAATAGTCCATGAAACGGGTCAGAATCGTCAAAGAGGTGAGTGTTTATGAACGATACGTAAGCGCACCATGGGGTTCAGCAACCATAAAAGTCGCTCTGGGATCCCAAAACAGTGAGTAATAGTGCACGAAATGGGCCCGAATCGGCCAAAATGGCGAGTGTTAATGTCATGCACGTAAGCGCACCATGGGGTCCATAAACCAAGAAAATCGCTTCGGGACCCCAAAACGGTCAGTAATACTCCATGAAACGGGCCAGAATCGGCCAAACCTACGAGTGTTGATGACCGATAGGTAAATGCACACCGAGGTTCATCAATCGTGGAAATCGCTCCAAGACCTCAAAATGGTGAGTAATAGTCCATGAAATGCTCCAAAATCGGCCAAAACTGCAAGTGTTGATGACCTACACGTAAACGCACCTCAGGGATCATTAATCATGGAAATCGCTCCAGGACCTCAAAGAGGTGAGCAATAGCCCATGAGACGGGTCGAATCAGCCAAAACGGCGAGTGTCAATGACCTGCACGTAATAGGACCTTGTAGTTCAACAAGCAAGGAAATCGCACAGGAACCCCAAAATGGTGAGTAATAGCCAATGAAACGGGCCAGAATCGGGCAAAACAGAGAGTGTTGATGAATGACACTTAAGCGCTTCATGGGGTTTTGCAACCATTAAAATCGCTTCGGGACCCCAAAATGGTGATTAATAGTCCACGAAACGGGCCAAAATCAGCGAAAATTGTGAGTGTTAATGACCTACATGTAAGCGCACATTAGGGTTCAGTAACCATAAAATCACTCTGAAACCCCAAATCAATGAGTAATAGCCCATGAAACGGGCCAGAATCAGCCAAAATGGCGAGTGTTGATGAACGACACGTAAGCACACCTTGGGCTTCGGCAATCATAAAAATCGCTCTGGGACCCCAAATTGGTGAGTAGTAGTCCACGAAACGGGACAGAATCGGCCAAAACAGCGAGTGTTAATGACCTGCACGTAAGCGCACCTCGGGGTTCAGTAACCATGGAAATTGCTCCTTACCCCAAAATGGTGAGTAATAGTCCATGAAATGGGTCAGAATCGTCAAAGAGGTGACTGTTGATGAACGATACGTAAGCGCACCTTGGGGTTCAGCAACCATAAAAGTCGCTCTGGGATCCCAAAACAGTGAGTAATAGTGCACGAAATGGGCCCGAATCGGCCAAAATGGCAAGTGTTAATGTCATGCACGTAAGCGCACCATGGGGTCCACAAACCAAGAAAATCGCTTCGGGACCCCAAAACGGTCAGTAATACTCCATGAAACGGGCCAGAATCGGCCAAACCTACGAGTGTTGATGACCGATAGGTAAATGCACCCCGAGGTTCATCAATCGTGGAAATCGCTCCAAGACCTCAAAATGGTGAGTAATAGTCCACGAAATGCTCCAAAATCGGCCAAAACTGCAAGTGTTGATGACCTACACGTAAACGCACCTCAGGTATCATTAATCATGGAAATCGCTCCAGGACCTCAAAAAGGTGAGCAATAGCCCATGAGACGGGTCGAATCAGCCAAAATGGCGAGCGTCGATGACCTGGACGTAATAGCACCTTGTAGTTCAACAAGCAAGGAAATCGCACAGGAATCCCAAAATGGTGAGTAATAGCCCATGAAACGGGCCAGAATCGGGCAAAACGGAGAGTGTTGATGAATGACACGTAAGCGCTTCATGGGGTTCAGCAACCATTAAAATCGCTTTGGGACCCCAAAATGGTGATTAATAGTCCACGAAACGGGCCAGAATCAGCGAAAATTGTGAGTGTTAATGACCTACACGTAAGCGCACATTAGGGTTCAGTAACCATAAAATCACTCTGAAACCCCAAATCAATGAGTAATAGCCCATGAGACGGGCCAGAATCAGCCAAAATGGCGAGTGTTGATGAACGACACGTAAGCACACCTTGGGCTTCGGCAACCATAAAAATCGCTCTAGGACCCCAAATTGGTGAGTAGTAGTGCACAAAACGGGACAGAATCGGCCAAAACAGCGAGTGTCAATGACCTGCACGTAAGCGCACCTCAGGGTTCAGTAACCATGGAAATTGCTCCTTACCCCAAAACGGCGAGTAATAGTCCATGAAACGGGTCAGAATCGTCAAAGAGGTGAGTGTTGATGAACGATACGTAAGCGCACCTTGGGGTTCAGGAACCATAAAAGTCGCTCTGGGATCCCAAAACAGTGAGTAATAGTCCACGAAATGGGCCGGAATCGGCCAAAATGGCGAGTGTTAATGTCATGCACGTAAGCGCACCATGGGGTCCATAAACCAAGAAAATCGCTTCGGGACCCCAAAACGGTCAGTAATACTCCATGAAACGGGCCAGAATCGGCCAACCTACGAGTGTTGATGACCGATAGGTAAATGCACCCCGAGGTTCATCAATCGTGGAAATCGCTCCAAGACCTCAAAATGGTGAGTAATAGTCCACGAAATGCTCCAAAATAGGCCAAAACTGCAAGTGTTGATGACCTACACGTAAGCGCACCTCAGGGATCATTAATCATGGAAATCGCTCCAGGACCTCAAAAAGGTGAGCAATAGCCCATGAGACGGGTCGAATCAGCCAAAACGGCGAGTGTCAATGACCTGCACGTAATAGGACCTTGTAGTTCAACAAGCAAGGAAATGGCATAGGAACCCCAAAATGGTGAGTAATAGCCCATGAAACGGGCCAGAAACGGGCAAAACAGAGAGTGTTGATGAATGACACGTAAGCGCTTCATGGGGTTTAGCAACCATTAAAATCGCTTCGGGACCCCAAAATGGTGATTAATAGTCCACGAAACGGGCCAAAATCAGCGAAAATTGTGAGTGTTAATGACCTACATGTAAGCGCACATTAGGGTTCAGTAACCATAAAATCACTCTGAAACCCCAAATCAATGAGTAATAGCCCATGAAACGGGCCAGAATCAGCCAAAATGGCGAGTGTTGATGAACGACACGTAAGCACACCTTGGGCTTCGGCAACCATAAAAATCGCTCTAGGACCCCAAATTGGTGAGTAGTAGTCCACGAAACAGGACAGAATCGGCCAAAATAGCGAGTGTTAATGACCTGCACATAAGCGCACCTCGGGGTTCAGTAACCATGGAAATTGCTCCTTACCCCAAAATGGTGAGTAATAGTCCATGAAACGGGTCAGAATCGTCAAAGAGGTGAGTGTTTATGAACGATACGTAAGCGCACCATGGGGTTCAGCAACCATAAAAGTCGCTCTGGGATCCCAAAACAGTGAGTAATAGTGCACGAAATGGGCCCGAATCGGCCAAAATGGCGAGTGTTAATGTCATGCACGTAAGCGCACCATGGGGTCCATAAACCAAGAAAATCGCTTCGGGACCCCAAAACGGTCAGTAATACTCCATGAAACGGGCCAGAATCGGCCAAACCTACGAGTGTTGATGACCGATAGGTAAATGCACACCGAGGTTCATCAATCGTGGAAATCGCTCCAAGACCTCAAAATGGTGAGTAATAGTCCATGAAATGCTCCAAAATCGGCCAAAACTGCAAGTGTTGATGACCTACACGTAAACGCACCTCAGGGATCATTAATCATGGAAATCGCTCCAGGACCTCAAAGAGGTGAGCAATAGCCCATGAGACGGGTCGAATCAGCCAAAACGGCGAGTGTCAATGACCTGCACGTAATAGGACCTTGTAGTTCAACAAGCAAGGAAATCGCACAGGAACCCCAAAATGGTGAGTAATAGCCAATGAAACGGGCCAGAATCGGGCAAAACAGAGAGTGTTGATGAATGACACTTAAGCGCTTCATGGGGTTTTGCAACCATTAAAATCGCTTCGGGACCCCAAAATGGTGATTAATAGTCCACGAAACGGGCCAAAATCAGCGAAAATTGTGAGTGTTAATGACCTACATGTAAGCGCACATTAGGGTTCAGTAACCATAAAATCACTCTGAAACCCCAAATCAATGAGTAATAGCCCATGAAACGGGCCAGAATCAGCCAAAATGGCGAGTGTTGATGAACGACACGTAAGCACACCTTGGGCTTCGGCAATCATAAAAATCGCTCTGGGACCCCAAATTGGTGAGTAGTAGTCCACGAAACGGGACAGAATCGGCCAAAACAGCGAGTGTTAATGACCTGCACGTAAGCGCACCTCGGGGTTCAGTAACCATGGAAATTGCTCCTTACCCCAAAATGGTGAGTAATAGTCCATGAAATGGGTCAGAATCGTCAAAGAGGTGAGTGTTGATGAACGATACGTAAGCGCACCTTGGGGTTCAGCAACCATAAAAGTCGCTCTGGGATCCCAAAACATTGAGTAATAGTGCACGAAATGGGCCCGAATCGGCCAAAATGGCGAGTGTTAATGTCATGCACGTAAGCGCACCATGGGGTCCACAAACCAAGAAAATCGCTTCGGGACCCCAAAACGGTCAGTAATACTCCATGAAACGGGCCAGAATCGGCCAAACCTACGAGTGTTGATGACCGATAGGTAAATGCACCCCGAGGTTCATCAATCGTGGAAATCGCTCCAAGACCTCAAAATGGTGAGTAATAGTCCACGAAATGCTCCAAAATAGGCCAAAACTGCAAGTGTTGATGACCTACACGTAAGCGCACCTCAGGGATCATTAATCATGGAAATCGCTCCAGGACCTCAAAAAGGTGAGCAATAGCCCATGAGACGGGTCGAATCAGCCAAAACGGCGAGTGTCAATGACCTGCACGTAATAGGACCTTGTAGTTCAACAAGCAAGGAAATCGCACAGGAACCCCAAAATGGTGAGTAATAGCCCATGAAACGGGCCAGAATCGGGCAAAACAGAGAGTGTTGATGAATGACACGTAAGCGCTTCATGGGGTTTAGCAACCATTAAAATCGCTTCGGGACCCCAAAATGGTGATTAATAGTCCACGAAACGGGCCAGAATCAGCGAATATTGTGAGTGTTAATGACCTACACGTAAGCGCACATTAGGGTTCAGTAACCATAAAATCACTCTGAAACCCCAAATCAATGAGTAATAGCCCATGAAACGGGCCAGAATCAGCCAAAATGGCGAGTGTTGATGAACGACACGTAAGCACACCTTGGGCTTCGGCAACCATAAAAATCGCTCTGGGACGCCAAATTGGTGAGTAGTAGTCCACGAAACGGGACAGAATCGGCCAAAACAGCGAGTGTTAATGACCTGCACGTAAGCGCACCTCGGGGTTCAGTAACCATGGAAATTGCTCCTTACCCCAAAATGGTGAGTAATAGTCCATGAAATGGGTCAGAATCGTCAAAGAGGTGAGTGTTGATGAACGATACGTAAGCGCACCTTGGGGTTCAACAACCATAAAAGTCACTCTGGGATCCCAAAACAGTGAGTAATAGTCCACGAAATGGGCCCGAATCGGCCAAAATGGCGAGTGTTAATGTCATGCACGTAAGCGCACCATGGGGTCCATAAACCAAGAAAATCGCTTTGGGACCCCAAAACGATCAGTAATACTCCATGAAACGGGCCAGAATCGGCCAAACCTACGAGTGTTGATGACCGATAGGTAAATGCACCCCGAGGTTCATCAATCGTGGAAATCGCTCCAAGACCTCAAAATGGTGAGTAATAGTCCACGAAATGCTCCAAAATAGGCCAAAACTACAAGTGTTGATGACCTACACGTAAGCGCACCTCAGGGATCATTAATCATGGAAATCGCTCCAGGACCTCAAAAAGGTGAGCAATAGCACATGAGACGGGTCGAATCAGCCAAAACGGCGAGTGTCAATGACCTGCACGTAATAGGACCTTGTAGTTCAACAAGCAAGGAAATCGCACAGGAACCCCAAAATGGTGAGTAATAGCCCATGAAACGGGCCAGAAACGGGCAAAACAGAGAGTGTTGATGAATGACACGTAAGCGCTTCATGGGGTTTAGCAACCATTAAAATCGCTTCGGGACCCCAAAATGGTGATTAATAGTCCACGAAACGGGCCAAAATCAGCGAAAATTGTGAGTGTTAATGACCTACATGTAAGCGCACATTAGGGTTCAGTAACCATAAAATCACTCTGAAACCCCAAATCAATGAGTAATAGCCCATGAAACGGGCCAGAATCAGCCAAAATGGCGAGTGTTGATGAACGACACGTAAGCACACCTTGGGCTTCGGCAATCATAAAAATCGCTCTGGGACCCCAAATTGGTGAGTAGTAGTCCACGAAACGGGACAGAATCGGCCAAAACAGCGAGTGTTAATGACCTGCACGTAAGCGCACCTCGGGGTTCAGTAACCATGGAAATTGCTCCTTACCCCAAAATGGTGAGTAATAGTCCATGAAATGGGTCAGAATCGTCAAAGAGGTGACTGTTGATGAACGATACGTAAGCGCACCTTGGGGTTCAGCAACCATAAAAGTCGCTCTGGGATCCCAAAACAGTGAGTAATAGTGCACGAAATGGGCCCGAATCGGCCAAAATGGCAAGTGTTAATGTCATGCACGTAAGCGCACCATGGGGTCCACAAACCAAGAAAATCGCTTCGGGACCCCAAAACGGTCAGTAATACTCCATGAAACGGGCCAGAATCGGCCAAACCTACGAGTGTTGATGACCGATAGGTAAATGCACCCCGAGGTTCATCAATCGTGGAAATCGCTCCAAGACCTCAAAATGGTGAGTAATAGTCCACGAAATGCTCCAAAATCGGCCAAAACTGCAAGTGTTGATGACCTACACGTAAACGCACCTCAGGTATCATTAATCATGGAAATCGCTCCAGGACCTCAAAAAGGTGAGCAATAGCCCATGAGACGGGTCGAATCAGCCAAAATGGCGAGCGTCGATGACCTGGACGTAATAG
>NW_025228094.1:71906-73816 GCF_018294505.1 Triticum aestivum
GTAAGCGCACCATGGGGTCCATAAACCAAGAAAATCGCTTCGGGACCCCAAAACGGTCAGTAATACTCCATGAAACGGGCCAGAATCGGCCAACCTACGAGTGTTGATGACCGATAGGTAAATGCACCCCGAGGTTCATCAATCGTGGAAATCGCTCCAAGACCTCAAAATGGTGAGTAATAGTCCACGAAATGCTCCAAAATAGGCCAAAACTGCAAGTGTTGATGACCTACACGTAAGCGCACCTCAGGGATCATTAATCATGGAAATCGCTCCAGGACCTCAAAAAGGAGAGCAATAGCCCATGAGACGGGTCGAATCAGCCAAAACGGCGAGTGTCAATGACCTGCACGTAATAGGACCTTGTAGTTCAACAAGCAAGGAAATGGCACAGGAACCCCAAAATGGTGAGTAATAGCCCATGAAACGGGCCAGAAACGGGCAAAACAGAGAGTGTTGATGAATGACACGTAAGCGCTTCATGGGGTTTAGCAACCATTAAAATCGCTTCGGGACCCCAAAATGGTGATTAATAGTCCACGAAACGGGCCAAAATCAGCGAAAATTGTGAGTGTTAATGACCTACATGTAAGCGCACATTAGGGTTCAGTAACCATAAAATCACTCTGAAACCCCAAATCAATGAGTAATAGCCCATGAAACGGGCCAGAATCAGCCAAAATGGCGAGTGTTGATGAACGACACATAAGCACACCTTGGGCTTCGGCGACCATAAAAATCGCTCTAGGACCCCAAATTGGTGAGTAGTAGTCCACGAAACAGGACAGAATCGGCCAAAACAGCGAGTGTCAATGACCTGCACATAAGCGCACCTCGGGGTTCAGTAACCATGAAAATTTCTCCTTACCCCAAAATGGTGAGTAATAGTCCATGAAACGGGTCAGAATCGTCAAAGAGGTGAGTGTTTATGAACGATACGTAAGCGCACCTTGGGGTTCCGCAACCATAAAAGTCGCTCTGGGATCCCAAAACAGTGAGTAATAGTGCACGAAATGGGCCCGAATCGGCCAAAATGGCGAGTGTTAATGTCATGCACGTAAGCGCACCATGGGGTCCATAAACCAAGAAAATCGCTTCGGGACCCCAAAACGGTCAGTAATACTCCATGAAACGGGCCAGAATCGGCCAACCTACGAGTGTTGATGACCGATAGGTAAATGCACCCCGAGGTTCATCAATCGTGGAAATCGCTCCAAGACCTCAAAATGGTGAGTAATAGTCCACGAAATGCTCCAAAATAGGCCAAAACTGCAAGTGTTGATGACCTACACGTAAGCGCACCTCAGGGATCATTAATCATGGAAATCGCTCCAGGACCTCAAAAAGGAGAGCAATAGCCCATGAGACGGGTCGAATCAGCCAAAACGGCGAGTGTCAATGACCTGCACGTAATAGGACCTTGTAGTTCAACAAGCAAGGAAATGGCACAGGAACCCCAAAATGGTGAGTAATAGCCCATGAAACGGGCCAGAAACGGGCAAAACAGAGAGTGTTGATGAATGACACGTAAGCGCTTCATGGGGTTTAGCAACCATTAAAATCGCTTCGGGACCCCAAAATGGTGATTAATAGTCCACGAAACGGGCCAAAATCAGCGAAAATTGTGAGTGTTAATGACCTACATGTAAGCGCACATTAGGGTTCAGTAACCATAAAATCACTCTGAAACCCCAAATCAATGAGTAATAGCCCATGAAACGGGCCAGAATCAGCCAAAATGGCGAGTGTTGATGAACGACACATAAGCACACCTTGGGCTTCGGCGACCATAAAAATCGCTCTAGGACCCCAAATTGGTGAGTAGTAGTCCACGAAACAGGACAGAATCGGCCAAAACAGCGAGTGTCAATGACCTGCACATAAGCGCACCTCGGGGTTCAGTAACCATG
>NW_025228094.1:73826-74381 GCF_018294505.1 Triticum aestivum
CCAAAATCGGCCAAAACTGCAAGTGTTGATGACCTACACGTAAACGCACCTCAGGTATCATTAATCATGGAAATCGCTCCAGGACCTCAAAAAGGTGAGCAATAGCCCATGAGACGGGTCGAATCAGCCAAAACGGCGAGTGTCGATGACCTGCACGTAATAGGACCTTGTAGTTCAACAAGCAAGGAAATCGCACAGGAACCCCAAAATGGTGAGTAATAGCCCATGAAACGGGCCAGAATCGGGCAAAACAGAGAGTGTTGATGAATGACACGTAAGCGCTTCATGGGGTTTAGCAACCATTAAAATCACTTCGGGACCCCAAAATGGTGATTAATAGTCCACGAAACGGGCCAGAATCAGCGAAAATTGTGAGTGTTAATGACCTACACGTAAGCGCACATTAGGTTTCAGTAACCATAAAATCACTCTGAAACCCCAAATCAATGAGTAATAGCCCATGAAACGGGCCAGAATCAGCCAAAATGGCGAGTGTTGATGAACGACACGTAAGCACACCTTGGGCTTCGGCAATCATAAAAATCGCTCTGGGAC
>NW_025228094.1:74391-78417 GCF_018294505.1 Triticum aestivum
GTAAGCGCACCATGGGGTCCATAAACCAAGAAAATCGCTTCGGGACCCCAAAACGGTCAGTAATACTCCATGAAACGGGCCAGAATCGGCCAACCTACGAGTGTTGATGACCGATAGGTAAATGCACCCCGAGGTTCATCAATCGTGGAAATCGCTCCAAGACCTCAAAATGGTGAGTAATAGTCCACGAAATGCTCCAAAATAGGCCAAAACTGCAAGTGTTGATGACCTACACGTAAGCGCACCTCAGGGATCATTAATCATGGAAATCGCTCCAGGACCTCAAAAAGGAGAGCAATAGCCCATGAGACGGGTCGAATCAGCCAAAACGGCGAGTGTCAATGACCTGCACGTAATAGGACCTTGTAGTTCAACAAGCAAGGAAATGGCACAGGAACCCCAAAATGGTGAGTAATAGCCCATGAAACGGGCCAGAAACGGGCAAAACAGAGAGTGTTGATGAATGACACGTAAGCGCTTCATGGGGTTTAGCAACCATTAAAATCGCTTCGGGACCCCAAAATGGTGATTAATAGTCCACGAAACGGGCCAAAATCAGCGAAAATTGTGAGTGTTAATGACCTACATGTAAGCGCACATTAGGGTTCAGTAACCATAAAATCACTCTGAAACCCCAAATCAATGAGTAATAGCCCATGAAACGGGCCAGAATCAGCCAAAATGGCGAGTGTTGATGAACGACACATAAGCACACCTTGGGCTTCGGCGACCATAAAAATCGCTCTAGGACCCCAAATTGGTGAGTAGTAGTCCACGAAACAGGACAGAATCGGCCAAAACAGCGAGTGTCAATGACCTGCACATAAGCGCACCTCGGGGTTCAGTAACCATGGAAATTTCTCCTTACCCCAAAATGGTGAGTAATAGTCCATGAAACGGGTCAGAATCGTCAAAGAGGTGAGTGTTTATGAACGATACGTAAGCGCACCTTGGGGTTCCGCAACCATAAAAGTCGCTCTGGGATCCCAAAACAGTGAGTAATAGTGCACGAAATGGGCCCGAATCGGCCAAAATGGCGAGTGTTAATGTCATGCACGTAAGCGCACCATGGGGTCCATAAACCAAGAAAATCGCTTCGGGACCCCAAAACGGTCAGTAATACTCCATGAAACGGGCCAGAATCGGCCAAACCTACGAGTGTTGATGACCGATAGGTAAATGCACCCCGAGGTTCATCAATCGTGGAAATCGCTCCAAGACCTCAAAATGGTGAGTAATAGTCCACGAAATGCTCCAAAATCGGCCAAAACTGCAAGTGTTGATGACCTACACGTAAACGCACCTCAGGTATCATTAATCATGGAAATCGCTCCAGGACCTCAAAAAGGTGAGCAATAGCCCATGAGACGGGTCGAATCAGCCAAAACGGCGAGTGTCGATGACCTGCACGTAATAGGACCTTGTAGTTCAACAAGCAAGGAAATCGCACAGGAACCCCAAAATGGTGAGTAATAGCCCATGAAACGGGCCAGAATCGGGCAAAACAGAGAGTGTTGATGAATGACACGTAAGCGCTTCATGGGGTTTAGCAACCATTAAAATCACTTCGGGACCCCAAAATGGTGATTAATAGTCCACGAAACGGGCCAGAATCAGCGAAAATTGTGAGTGTTAATGACCTACACGTAAGCGCACATTAGGTTTCAGTAACCATAAAATCACTCTGAAACCCCAAATCAATGAGTAATAGCCCATGAAACGGGCCAGAATCAGCCAAAATGGCGAGTGTTGATGAACGACACGTAAGCACACCTTGGGCTTCGGCAATCATAAAAATCGCTCTGGGACCCCAAATTGGTGAGTAGTAGTCCACGAAACGGGACAGAATCGGCCAAAACAGCGAGTGTTAATGACCTGCACGTAAGCGCACCTCGGGGTTCAGTAACCATGGAAATTGCTCCTTACCCCAAAATGGTGAGTAATAGTCCATGAAATGGGTCAGAATCGTCAAAGAGGTGACTGTTGATGAACGATACGTAAGCGCACCTTGGGGTTCAGCAACCATAAAAGTCGCTCTGGGATCCCAAAACAGTGAGTAATAGTGCACGAAATGGGCCCGAATCGGCCAAAATGGCAAGTGTTAATGTCATGCACGTAAGCGCACCATGGGGTCCACAAACCAAGAAAATCGCTTCGGGACCCCAAAACGGTCAGTAATACTCCATGAAACGGGCCAGAATCGGCCAAACCTACGAGTGTTGATGACCGATAGGTAAATGCACCCCGAGGTTCATCAATCGTGGAAATCGCTCCAAGACCTCAAAATGGTGAGTAATAGTCCACGAAATGCTCCAAAATCGGCCAAAACTGCAAGTGTTGATGACCTACACGTAAACGCACCTCAGGTATCATTAATCATGGAAATCGCTCCAGGACCTCAAAAAGGTGAGCAATAGCCCATGAGACGGGTCGAATCAGCCAAAATGGCGAGCGTCGATGACCTGGACGTAATAGGACCTTGTAGTTCAACAAGCAAGGAAATCGCACAGGAATCCCAAAATGGTGAGTAATAGCCCATGAAACGGGCCAGAATCGGGCAAAACGGAGAGTGTTGATGAATGACACGTAAGCGCTTCATGGGGTTCAGCAACCATTAAAATCGCTTTGGGACCCCAAAATGGTGATTAATAGTCCACGAAACGGGCCAGAATCAGCGAAAATTGTGAGTGTTAATGACCTACACGTAAGCGCACATTAGGGTTCAGTAACCATAAAATCACTCTGAAACCCCAAATCAATGAGTAATAGCCCATGAGACGGGCCAGAATCAGCCAAAATGGCGAGTGTTGATGAACGACACGTAAGCACACCTTGGGCTTCGGCAACCATAAAAATCGCTCTAGGACCCCAAATTGGTGAGTAGTAGTGCACAAAACGGGACAGAATCGGCCAAAACAGCGAGTGTCAATGACCTGCACGTAAGCGCACCTCAGGGTTCAGTAACCATGGAAATTGCTCCTTACCCCAAAACGGTGAGTAATAGTCCATGAAACGGGTCAGAATCGTCAAAGAGGTGAGTGTTGATGAACGATACGTAAGCGCACCTTGGGGTTCAGGAACCATAAAAGTCGCTCTGGGATCCCAAAACAGTGAGTAATAGTCCACGAAATGGGCCGGAATCGGCCAAAATGGCGAGTGTTAATGTCATGCATGTAAGCGCACCATGGGGTCCATAAACCAAGAAAATCGCTTCGGGACCCCAAAACGGTCAGTAATACTCCATGAAACGGGCCAGAATCGGCCAACCTACGAGTGTTGATGACCGATAGGTAAATGCACCCCGAGGTTCATCAATCGTGGAAATCGCTCCAAGACCTCAAAATGGTGAGTAATAGTCCACGAAATGCTCCAAAATAGGCCAAAACTGCAAGTGTTGATGACCTACACGTAAGCGCACCTCAGGGATCATTAATCATGGAAATCGCTCCAGGACCTCAAAAAGGAGAGCAATAGCCCATGAGACGGGTCGAATCAGCCAAAACGGCGAGTGTCAATGACCTGCACGTAATAGGACCTTGTAGTTCAACAAGCAAGGAAATGGCACAGGAACCCCAAAATGGTGAGTAATAGCCCATGAAACGGGCCAGAAACGGGCAAAACAGAGAGTGTTGATGAATGACACGTAAGCGCTTCATGGGGTTTAGCAACCATTAAAATCGCTTCGGGACCCCAAAATGGTGATTAATAGTCCACGAAACGGGCCAAAATCAGCGAAAATTGTGAGTGTTAATGACCTACATGTAAGCGCACATTAGGGTTCAGTAACCATAAAATCACTCTGAAACCCCAAATCAATGAGTAATAGCCCATGAAACGGGCCAGAATCAGCCAAAATGGCGAGTGTTGATGAACGACACATAAGCACACCTTGGGCTTCGGCGACCATAAAAATCGCTCTAGGACCCCAAATTGGTGAGTAGTAGTCCACGAAACAGGACAGAATCGGCCAAAACAGCGAGTGTCAATGACCTGCACATAAGCGCACCTCGGGGTTCAGTAACCATG
>NW_025228094.1:81006-98828 GCF_018294505.1 Triticum aestivum
CCAAAATCGGCCAAAACTGCAAGTGTTGATGACCTACACGTAAACGCACCTCAGGTATCATTAATCATGGAAATCGCTCCAGGACCTCAAAAAGGTGAGCAATAGCCCATGAGACGGGTCGAATCAGCCAAAACGGCGAGTGTCGATGACCTGCACGTAATAGGACCTTGTAGTTCAACAAGCAAGGAAATCGCACAGGAACCCCAAAATGGTGAGTAATAGCCCATGAAACGGGCCAGAATCGGGCAAAACAGAGAGTGTTGATGAATGACACGTAAGCGCTTCATGGGGTTTAGCAACCATTAAAATCACTTCGGGACCCCAAAATGGTGATTAATAGTCCACGAAACGGGCCAGAATCAGCGAAAATTGTGAGTGTTAATGACCTACACGTAAGCGCACATTAGGTTTCAGTAACCATAAAATCACTCTGAAACCCCAAATCAATGAGTAATAGCCCATGAAACGGGCCAGAATCAGCCAAAATGGCGAGTGTTGATGAACGACACGTAAGCACACCTTGGGCTTCGGCAATCATAAAAATCGCTCTGGGACACCAAATTGGTGAGTAGTAGTCCACGAAACGGGACAGAATCGACCAAAACAGCGAGTGTTAATGACCTGCACGTAAGCGCACCTCGGGGTTCAGTAACAATGGAAAATGCTCCTTACCCCAAAATGGTGAGTAATAGTCCATGAAATGGGTCAGAATCGTCAAAGAGGTGAGTGTTGATGAACGATACGTAAGCGCACCTTGGGGTTCAGCAACCATAAAAGTCGCTCTGGGATCCCAAAACAGTGAGTAATAGTCCACGAAATGGGCCCGAATCGGCCAAAATGGCGAGTGTTAATGTCATGCACGTAAGCGCACCATGGGGTCCATAAACCAAGAAAATCGCTTCGGGACCCCAAAACGGTCAGTAATACTCCATGAAACGGGCCAGAATCGGCCAAACCTACGAGTGTTGATGACCGATAGGTAAATGCACCCCGAGGTTCATCAATCGTGGAAATCGCTCCAAGACCTCAAAATGGTGAGTAATAGTCCACGAAATGCTCCAAAATCGGCCAAAACTGCAAGTGTTGATGACCTACACGTAAACGCACCTCAGGTATCATTAATCATGGAAATCGCTCCAGGACCTCAAAGAGGTGAGCAATAACCCATGAGACGGGTCGAATCAGCCAAAACGGCGAGTGTCAATGACCTGCACGTAATAGGACCTTGTAGTTCAACAAGCAAGGAAATCGCACAGGAACCCCAAAATGGTGAGTAATAGCCAATAAACGGGCCAGAATCGGGCAAAACAGAGAGTGTTGATGAATGACACGTAAGCGCTTCATGGGGTTTTGCAACCATTAAAATCGCTTCGGGACCCCAAAATGGTGATTAATAGTCCACGAAACGGGCCAGAATCAGCGGAAATTGTGAGTGTTAATGACCTACATGTAAGCGCACATTAGGGTTCAGTAACCATAAAATCACTCTGAAACCCCAAATCAATGAGTAATAGCCCATGAAACGGGCCAGAATCAACCAAAATGGCGAGTGTTGATGAACGACACGTAAGCACACCTTGGGCTTCGGCAATCATAAAAATCGCTCTGGGACCCCAAATTGGTGAGTAGTAGTCCACGAAACGGGACAGAATCGGCCAAAACAGCGAGTGTTAATGACCTGCACGTAAGCGCACCTCGGGGTTCAGTAACCATGGAAATTGCTCCTTACCCCAAAATGGTGAGTAATAGTCCATGAAACGGGTCAGAATCGTCAAAGAGGTGAGTGTTTATGAACGATACGTAAGCGCACCTTGGGGTTCAGCAACCATAAAAGTCATTCTGGGATCCCAAAACAGTGAGTAATAGTGCACGAAATGGGCCCGAATCGGCCAAAATGGCGAGTGTTAATGTCATGCAGGTAAGCGCACCATGGGGTCCATAAACCAAGAAAATCGCTTCGGGACCCCAAAACGGTCAGTAATACTCCATGAAACGGGCCAGAATCGGCCAAACCTACGAGTGTTGATGACCGATAGGTAAATGCACCCCGAGGTTCATCAATCGTGGAAATCGCTCCAAGACCTCAAAATGGTGAGTAATAGTCCACGAAATGCTCCAAAATCGGCCAAAACTGCAAGTGTTGATGACCTACACGTAAACGCACCTCAGGTATCATTAATCATGGAAATCGCTCCAGGACCTCAAAAAGGTGAGCAATAGCCCATGAGACAGGTCGAATCAGCCAAAACGGCGAGTGTCGATGACCTGCACGTAATAGGACCTTGTAGTTCAACAAGCAAGGAAATCGCACAGGAACCCCAAAATGGTGAGTAATAGCCCATGAAACGGGCCAGAATCGGGCAAAACAGAGAGTGTTGATGAATGACACGTAAGCGCTTCATGGGGTTCAGCAACCATTAAAATCGCTTCGGGACCCCAAAATGGTGATTAATAATCCACGAAACGGGCCAGAATCAGCGAAAATTGTGAGTGTTAATGACCTACACGTAAGCGCACATTAGGGTTCAGTAACCATAAAATCGCTCTAAAACCCCAAATCAATGAGTAATAGCCCATGAAACGGGCCAGAATCAGCCAAAATGGCGAGTGTTGATGAACGACACGTAAGCACACCTTGGGCTTCGGCAACCATAAAAATCGCTCTGGGACCCCAAATTGGTGAGTAGTAGTCCACGAAACAGGACAGAATCGGCCAAAATAGCGAGTGTTAATGACCTGCACATAAGCGCACCTCGGGGTTCAGTAACCATGGAAATTGCTCCTTACCCCAAAATGGTGAGTAATAGTCCATGAAACGGGCCAGAATCGTCAAAGAGGTGAGTGTTTATGAACGATACGTAAGCGCACCATGGGGTTCAGCAACCATAAAAGTCGCTCTGGGATCCCAAAACAGTGAGTAATAGTGCACGAAATGGGCCCGAATCGGCCAAAATGGCGAGTGTTAATGTCATGCACGTAAGCGCACCATGGGGTCCATAAACCAAGAAAATCGCTTCGGGACCCCAAAACGGTCAGTAATACTCCATGAAACGGGCCAGAATCGGCCAAACCTACGAGTGTTGATGACCGATAGGTAAATGCACACCGAGGTTCATCAATCGTGGAAATCGCTCCAAGACCTCAAAATGGTGAGTAATAGTCCATGAAATGCTCCAAAATCGGCCAAAACTGCAAGTGTTGATGACCTACACGTAAACGCACCTCAGGGATCATTAATCATGCAAATCGCTCCAGGACCTCAAAGAGGTGAGCAATAGCCCATGAGACGGGTCGAATCAGCCAAAACAGCGAGTGTCAATGACCTGCACGTAATAGGACCTTGTAGTTCAACAAGCAAGGAAATCGCACAGGAACCCCAAAATGGTGAGTAATAGCCAATGAAACGGGCCAGAATCGGGCAAAACAGAGAGTGTTGATGAATGACACTTAAGCGCTTCATGGGGTTTTGCAACCATTAAAATCGCTTCGGGACCCCAAAATGGTGATTAATAGTCCACGAAACGGGCCAAAATCAGCGAAAATTGTGAGTGTTAATGACCTACATGTAAGCGCACATTAGGGTTCAGTAACCATAAAATCACTCTGAAACCCCAAATCAATGAGTAATAGCCCATGAAACGGGCCAGAATCAGCCAAAATGGCGAGTGTTGATGAACGACACGTAAGCACACCTTGGGCTTCGGCAATCATAAAAATCGCTCTGGGACCCCAAATTGGTGAGTAGTAGTCCACGAAACGGGACAGAATCGGCCAAAACAGCGAGTGTTAATGACCTGCACGTAAGCGCACCTCGGGGTTCAGTAACCATGGAAATTGCTCCTTACCCCAAAATGGTGAGTAATAGTCCATGAAATGGGTCAGAATCGTCAAAGAGGTGAGTGTTGATGAACGATACGTAAGCGCACCTTGGGGTTCAGCAACCATAAAAGTCGTTCTGGGATCCCAAAACAGTGAGTAATAGTGCACGAAATGGGCCCGAATCGGCCAAAATGGCGAGTGTTAATGTCATGCACGTAAGCGCACCATGGGGTCCATAAACCAAGAAAATCGCTTCGGGACCCCAAAACGGTCAGTAATACTCCATGAAACGGGCCAGAATCGGCCAAACCTACGAGTGTTGATGACCGATAGGTAAATGCACCCCGAGGTTCATCAATCGTGGAGATCGCTCCAAGACCTCAAAATGGTGAGTAATAGTCCACGAAATGCTCCAAAATCGGCCAAAACTGCAAGTGTTGATGACCTACACGTAAACGCACCTCAGGGATCATTAATCATGGAAATCGCTCCAGGACCTCAAAAAGGTGAGCAATAGCCCATGAGACGGGTTGAATCAGCCAAAACGGCGAGTGTCGATGACCTGCACGTAATAGGACCTTGTAGTTCAACAAGCAAGGAAATCGCACAGGAACCCCAAAATGGTGAGTAATAGCCCATGAAACGGGCCAGAATCGGGCAAAACGGAGAGTGTTGATGAATGACACGTAAGCGCTTCATGGGGTTCAGCAACCATTAAAATCGCTTCGGGACCCCAAAATGGTGATTAATAGTCCACGAAACGGGCCAGAATCAGCGAAAATTGTGAGTGTTAATGACCTACACGTAAGCGCACATTAGGGTTCAGTAACCATAAAATCGCTCTGAAACCCCAAATCAATGAGTAATAGCCCATGAAACGGGCCAGAATCAGCCAAAATGGCGAGTGTTGATGAACGACACGTAAGCACACCTTGGGCTTCGGCAACCATAAAAATCGCTCTGGGACCCCAAATTGGTGAGTAGTAGTCCACGAAACAGGACAGAATCGGCCAAAATAGTGAGTGTTAATGACCTGCACATAAGCGCACCTCGGGGTTCAGTAACCATGGAAATTGCTCCTTACCCCAAAATGGTGAGTAATAGTCCATGAAACGGGTCAGAATCGTCAAAGAGGTGAGTGTTTATGAACGATACGTAAGCGCACCATGGGGTTCAGCAACCATAAAAGTCGCTCTGGGATCCCAAAACAGTGAGTAATAGTGCACGAAATGGGCCCGAATCAGCCAAAATGGCGAGTGTTAATGTCATGCACGTAAGCGCACCATGGGGTCCATAAACCAAGAAAATCGCTTCGGGACCCCAAAACGGTCAGTAATACTCCATGAAACGGGCCAGAATCGGCCAAACCTACGAGTGTTGATGACCGATAGGTAAATGCACACCGAGGTTCATCAATCGTGGAAATCGCTCCAAGACCTCAAAATGGTGAGTAATAGTCCATGAAATGCTCCAAAATCGGCCAAAACTGCAAGTGTTGATGACCTACACGTAAACGCACCTCAGGGATCATTAATCATGGAAATCGCTCCAGGACCTCAAAGAGGTGAGCAATAGCCCATGAGACGGGTCGAATCAGCCAAAACGGCGAGTGTCAATGACCTGCACGTAATAGGACCTTGTAGTTCAACAAGCAAGGAAATCGCACAGGAACCCCAAAATGGTGAGTAATAGCCAATGAAACGGGCCAGAATCGGGCAAAACAGAGAGTGTTGATGAATGACACTTAAGCGCTTCATGGGGTTTTGCAACCATTAAAATCGCTTCGGGACCCCAAAATGGTGATTAATAGTCCACGAAACGGGCCAAAATCAGCGAAAATTGTGAGTGTTAATGACCTACATGTAAGCGCACATTAGGGTTCAGTAACCATAAAATCACTCTGAAACCCCAAATCAATGAGTAATAGCCCATGAAATGGGCCAGAATCAGCCAAAATGGCGAGTGTTGATGAACGACACGTAAGCACACCTTGGGCTTCGGCAATCATAAAAATCGCTCTGGGACCCCAAATTGGTGAGTAGTAGTCCACGAAACGGGACAGAATCGGCCAAAACAGCGAGTGTTAATGACCTGCACGTAAGCGCACCTCGGGGTTCAGTAACCATGGAAATTGCTCCTTACCCCAAAATGGTGAGTAATAGTCCATGAAATGGGTCAGAATCGTCAAAGAGGTGAGTGTTGATGAACGATACGTAAGCGCACCTTGGGGTTCAGCAACCATAAAAGTCGCTCTGGGATCCCAAAACAGTGAGTAATAGTGCACGAAATGGGCCCGAATCGGGCAAAATGGCGAGTGTTAATGTCATGCACGTAAGCGCACCATGGGGTCCACAAACCAAGAAAATCGCTTCGGGACCCCAAAACGGTCAGTAATACTCCATGAAACGGGCCAGAATCGGCCAAACCTACGAGTGTTGATGACCGATAGGTAAATGCACCCCGAGGTTCATCAATCGTGGAAATCGCTCCAAGACCTCAAAATGGTGAGTAATAGTCCACGAAATGCTCCAAAATCGGCCAAAACTGCAAGTGTTGATGACCTACACGTAAACGCACCTCAGGTATCATTAATCATGGAAATCGCTCCAGGACCTCAAAAAGGTGAGCAATAGCCCATGAGACGGGTCGAATCAGCCAAAACGGCGAGCATCGATGACCTGGACGTAATAGGACCTTGTAGTTCAACAAGCAAGGAAATCGCACAGGAACCCCAAAATGGTGAGTAATAGCCCATGAAACGGGCCAGAATCGGGCAAAACGGAGAGTGTTGATGAATGACACGTAAGCGCTTCATGGGGTTCAGCAACCATTAAAATCGCTTCGGGACCCCAAAATGGTGATTAATAGTCCACGAAACGGGCCAGAATCAGCGAAAATTGTGAGTGTTAATGACCTACACGTAAGCACACATTAGGGTTCAGTAACCATAAAATCACTCTGAAACCCCAAATCAATGAGAAATAGCCCATGAAACGGGCCAGAATCAGCCAAAATGGCGAGTGTTGATGAACGACACGTAAGCACACCTTGGGCTTCGGCAACCATAAAAATCGCTCTAGGACCCCAAATTGGTGAGTAGTAGTCCACGAAACGGGACAGAATCGGCCAAAATAGCGAGTGTCAATGACCTGCACGTAAGCGCACCTCAGGGTTCAGTAACCATGGAAATTGCTCCTTACCCCAAAACGGTGAGTAATAGTCCATGAAACGGGTCAGAATCGTCAAAGAGGTGAGTGTTGATGAACGATACGTAAGCGCACCTTGGGGTTCAGGAACCATAAAAGTCGCTCTGGGATCCCAAAACAGTGAGTAATAGTCCACGAAATGGGCCTGAATCGGCCAAAATGGCGAGTGTTAATGTCATGCACGTAAGCGCACCATGGGGTCCATAAACCAAGAAAATCGCTTCGGGACCCCAAAACGGTCAGTAATACTCCATGAAACGGGCCAGAATCGGCCAACCTACGAGTGTTGATGACCGATAGGTAAATGCACCCCGAGGTTCATCAATCGTGGAAATCGCTCCAAGACCTCAAAATGGTGAGTAATAGTCCACGAAATGCTCCAAAATAGGCCAAAACTGCAAGTGTTGATGACCTACACGTAAGCGCACCTCAGGGATCATTAATCATGGAAATCGCTCCAGGACCTCAAAAAGGTGAGCAATAGCCCATGAGACGGGTCGAATCAGCCAAAACGGCGAGTGTCAATAACCTGCACGTAATAGGACCTTGTAGTTCAACAAGCAAGGAAATCGCACAGGAACCCCAAAATGGTGAGTAATAGCCCATAAAACGGGCCAGAATCGGGCAAAACAGAGAGTGTTGATGAATCACACGTAAGCGCTTCAAGGGGTTTAGCAACCATTAAAATCGCTTCGGGACCCCAAAATGGTGATTAATAGTCCACGAAACGGGCCAGAATCAGCGAATATTGTGAGTGTTAATGACCTACACGTAAGCGCACATTAGGGTTCAGTAACCATAAAATCACTCTGAAACCCCAAATCAATGAGTAATAGCCCATGAAACGGGCCAGAATCAGCCAAAATGGCGAGTGTTGATGAACGACACGTAAGCACACCTTGGGCTTCGGCAATCATAAAAATCGCTCTGGGACCCCAAATTGGTGAGTAGTAGTCCACGAAACGGGACAGAATCGGCCAAAACAGCGAGTGTTAATGACCTGCACGTAAGCGCACCTCGGGGTTCAGTAACCATGGAAATTGCTCCTTACCCCAAAATGGTGAGTAATAGTCCATGAAATGGGTCAGAATCGTCAAAGAGGTGAGTGTTGATGAACGATACGTAAGCGCACCTTGGGGTTCAGCAACCATAAAAGTCGCTCTGGGATCCCAAAACAGTGAGTAATAGTCCACGAAATGGGCCCGAATCGGCCAAAATGGCGAGTGTTAATGTCATGCACGTAAGCGCACCATGGGGTCCATAAACCAAGAAAATCGCTTCGGGACCCCAAAACGGTCAGTAATACTCCATGAAACGGGCCAGAATCGGCCAAACCTACGAGTGTTGATGACCGATAGGTAAATGCACCCCGAGGTTCATCAATCGTGGAAATCGCTCCAAGACCTCAAAATGGTGAGTAATAGTCCACGAAATGCTCCAAAATCGGCCAAAACTGCAAGTGTTGATGACCTACACGTAAACGCACCTCAGGGATCATTAATCATGGAAATCGCTCCAGGACCTCAAAAAGGTGAGCAATAGCCCATGAGACGGGTCGAATCAGCCAAAACGGCGAGTGTCAATGACCTGCACGTAATAGGACCTTGTAGTTCAACAAGCAAGGAAATCGCACAGGAACCCCAAAATGGTGAGTAATAGCCCATGAAACGGGCCAGAATCGGGCAAAACAGAGAGTGTTGATGAATGACACGTAAGCGCTTCATGGGGTTTAGCAACCATTAAAATCGCTTCGGGACCCCAAAATGGTGATTAATAGTCCACGAAACGGGCCAGAATCAGCGAAAATTGTGAGTGTTAATGACCTACACGTAAGCGCACATTAGGGTTCAGTAACCATAAAATCACTCTGAAACCCCAAATCAATGAGTAATAGCCCATGAAACGGGCCAGAATCAGCCAAAATGGAGAGTGTTGATGAACGACACGTAAGCACACCTTGGGCTTCGGCAACCATAAAAATCGCTCTGGGACACAAAATTGGTGAGTAGTAGTCCACGAAACGGGACAGAATCGGCCAACACAGCGAGGGTCAATGACCTGCACGTAAGCGCATCTCAGGGTTCAGTAACCATGGAAATTGCTCCTTACCCCAAAACGGTGAGTAATAGTCCATGAAACGGGTCAGAATCGTCAAAGAGGTGAGTGTTGATGAACGATACGTAAGCGCACCTTGGGGTTCAGCAACCATAAAAGTCGCTCTGGGATCCCAAAACAGTGAGTAATAGTCCACGAAATGGGCCCGAATCGGTCAAAATGGCGAGTGTTAATGTCATGCACGTAAGCGCACCATGGGGTCCATAAACCAAGAAAATCGCTTCGGGACCCCAAAACGGTCAGTAATACTCCATGAAACGGGCCACAATCGGCCAAACCTACGAGTGTTGATGACCGATAGGTAAATGCACCCCGAGGTTCATCAATCGTGGAAATCGCTCCAAGACCTCAAAATGGTGAGTAATAGTCCACGAAATGCTCCAAAATAGGCCAAAACTGCAAGTGTTGATGACCTACACGTAAGCGCACCTCAGGGATCATTAATCATGGAAATCGCTCCAGGACCTCAAAAAGGTGAGCAATAGCCCATGAGACGGGTCGAATCAGCCAAAACGGCGAGTGTCAATGACCTGCACGTAATAGGACCTTGTAGTTCAACAAGCAAGGAAATCGCACAGGAACCCCAAAATGGTGAGTAATAGCCCATGAAACGGGCCAGAATCGGGCAAAACAGAGAGTGTTGATGAATGACACGTAAGCGCTTCATGGGGTTTAGCAACCATTAAAATCGCTTCGGGACCCCAAAATGGTGATTAATAGTCCACGAAACGGGCCAGAATCAGCGAATATTGTGAGTGTTAATGACCTACACGTAAGCGCACATTAGGGTTCAGTAACCATAAAATCACTCTGAAACCCCAAATCAATGAGTAATAGCCCATGAAACGGGCCAGAATCAGCCAAAATGGCGAGTGTTGATGAACGACACGTAAGCACACCTTGGGCTTCGGCAACCATAAAAATCGCTCTGGGACGCCAAATTGGTGAGTAGTAGTCCACGAAACGGGACAGAATCGGCCAAAACAGCGAGTGTTAATGACCTGCACGTAAGCGCACCTCGGGGTTCAGTAACCATGGAAATTGCTCCTTACCCCAAAATGGTGAGTAATAGTCCATGAAATGGGTCAGAATCGTCAAAGAGGTGAGTGTTGATGAACGATACGTAAGCGCACCTTGGGGTTCAACAACCATAAAAGTCACTCTGGGATCCCAAAACAGTGAGTAATAGTCCACGAAATGGGCCCGAATCGGCCAAAATGGCGAGTGTTAATGTCATGCACGTAAGCGCACCATGGGGTCCATAAACCAAGAAAATCGCTTTGGGACCCCAAAACGATCAGTAATACTCCATGAAACGGGCCAGAATCGGCCAAACCTACGAGTGTTGATGACCGATAGGTAAATGCACCCCGAGGTTCATCAATCGTGGAAATCGCTCCAAGACCTCAAAATGGTGAGTAATAGTCCACGAAATGCTCCAAAATAGGCCAAAACTACAAGTGTTGATGACCTACACGTAAGCGCACCTCAGGGATCATTAATCATGGAAATCGCTCCAGGACCTCAAAAAGGTGAGCAATAGCACATGAGACGGGTCGAATCAGCCAAAACGGCGAGTGTCAATGACCTGCACGTAATAGGACCTTGTAGTTCAACAAGCAAGGAAATCGCACAGGAACCCCAAAATGGTGAGTAATAGCCCATGAAACGGGCCAGAAACGGGCAAAACAGAGAGTGTTGATGAATGACACGTAAGCACTTCATGGGGTTTAGCAACCATTAAAATCGCTTCGGGACCCCAAAATGGTGATTAATAGTCCACGAAACGGGCCAAAATCAGCAAAAATTGTGAGTGTTAATGACCTACATGTAAGCGCACATTAGGGTTCAGTAACCATAAAATCACTCTGAAACCCCAAATCAATGAGTAATAGCCCATGAAACGGGCCAGAATCAGCCAAAATGGCGAGTGTTGATGAACGACACGTAAGCACACCTTGGGCTTCGGCAATCATAAAAATCGCTCTGGGACCCCAAATTGGTGAGTAGTAGTCCACGAAACGGGACAGAATCGGCCAAAACAGCGAGTGTTAATGACCTGCACGTAAGCGCACCTCGGGGTTCAGTAACCATGGAAATTGCTCCTTACCCCAAAATGGTGAGTAATAGTCCATGAAATGGGTCAGAATCGTCAAAGAGGTGAGTGTTGATGAACGATACGTAAGCGCACCTTGGGGTTCAGCAACCATAAAAGTCGCTCTGGGATCCCAAAACAGTGAGTAATAGTGCACGAAATGGGCCCGAATCGGCCAAAATGGCGAGTGTTAATGTCATGCACGTAAGCGCACCATGGGGTCCACAAACCAAGAAAATCGCTTCGGGACCCCAAAACGGTCAGTAATACTCCATGAAACGGGCCAGAATCGGCCAAACCTACGAGTGTTGATGACCGATAGGTAAATGCACCCCGAGGTTCATCAATCGTGGAAATCGCTCCAAGACCTCAAAATGGTGAGTAATAGTCCACGAAATGCTCCAAAATCGGCCAAAACTGCAAGTGTTGATGACCTACACGTAAACGCACCTCAGGTATCATTAATCATGGAAATCGCTCCAGGACCTCAAAAAGGTGAGCAATAGCCCATGAGACGGGTCGAATCAGCCAAAACGGCGAGCGTCGATGACCTGGACGTAATAGGACCTTGTAGTTCAACAAGCAAGGAAATCGCACAGGAACCCCAAAATGGTGAGTAATAGCCCATGAAACGGGCCAGAATCGGGCAAAACGGAGAGTGTTGATGAATGACACGTAAGCGCTTCATGGGGTTCAGCAACCATTAAAATCGCTTCGGGACCCCAAAATGGTGATTAATAGTCCACGAAACGGGCCAGAATCAGCGAAAATTGTGAGTGTTAATGACCTACACGTAAGCGCACATTAGGGTTCAGTAACCATAAAATCACTCTGAAACCCCAAATCAATGAGAAATAGCCCATGAAACGGGCCAGAATCAGCCAAAATGGCGAGTGTTGATGAACGACACGTAAGCACACCTTGGGCTTCGGCAACCATAAAAATCGCTCTAGGACCCCAAATTGGTGAGTAGTAGTCCACGAAACGGGACAGAATCGGCCAAAATAGCGAGTGTCAATGACCTGCACGTAAGCGCACCTCAGGGTTCAGTAACCATGGAAATTGCTCCTTACCCCAAAACGGTGAGTAATAGTCCATGAAACGGGTCAGAATCGTCAAAGAGGTGAGTGTTGATGAACGATACGTAAGCGCACCTTGGGGTTCAGGAACCATAAAAGTCGCTCTGGGATCCCAAAACAGTGAGTAATAGTCCACGAAATGGGCCTGAATCGGCCAAAATGGCGAGTGTTAATGTCATGCACGTAAGCGCACCATGGGGTCCATAAACCAAGAAAATCGCTTCGGGACCCCAAAACGGTCAGTAATACTCCATGAAACGGGCCCGAATCGGCCAACCTACGAGTGTTGATGACCGATAGGTAAATGCACCCCGAGGTTCATCAATCGTGGAAATCGCTCCAAGACCTCAAAATGGTGAGTAATAGTCCACAAAATGCTCCAAAATAGGCCAAAACTGCAAGTGTTGATGACCTACACGTAAGCGCACCTCAGGGATCATTAATCATGGAAATCGCTCCAGGACCTCAAAAAGGTGAGCAATAGCCCATGAGACGGGTCGAATCAGCCAAAACGGCGAGTGTCAATGACCTGCACGTAATAGGACCTTGTAGTTCAACAAGCAAGGAAATCGCACAGGAACCCCAAAATGGTGAGTAATAGCCCATAAAACGGGCCAGAATCGGGCAAAACAGAGAGTGTTGATGAATGACACGTAAGCGCTTCAAGGGGTTTAGCAACCATTAAAATCGCTTCGGGACCCCAAAATGGTGATTAATAGTCCACGAAACGGGCCAGAATCAGCGAATATTGTGAGTGTTAATGACCTACACGTAAGCGCACATTAGGGTTCAGTAACCATAAAATCACTCTGAAACCCCAAATCAATGAGTAATAGCCCATGAAACGGGCCAGAATCAGCCAAAATGGCGAGTGTTGATGAACGACACGTAAGCACACCTTGGGCTTCGGCAATCATAAAAATCGCTCTGGGACCCCAAATTGGTGAGTAGTAGTCCACGAAACGGGACAGAATCGGCCAAAACAGTGAGTGTTAATGACCTGCACGTAAGCGCACCTCGGGGTTCAGTAACCATGGAAATTGCTCCTTACCCCAAAATGGTGAGTAATAGTCCATGAAATGGGTCAGAATCGTCAAAGTGGTGAGTGTTGATGAACGATACGTAAGCGCACCTTGGGGTTCAGCAACCATAAAAGTCGCTCTGGGATCCCAAAACAGTGAGTAATAGTGCACGAAATGGGCCCGAATCGGCCAAAATGGCGAGTGTTAATGTCATGCACGTAAGCGCACCATGGGGTCCATAAACCAAGAAAATCGCTTCGGGACCCCAAAACGGTCAGTAATACTCCATGAAACGGGCCACAATCGGCCAAACCTACGAGTGTTGATGACCGATAGGTAAATGCACCCCGAGGTTCATCAATCGTGGAAATCGCTCCAAGACCTCAAAATGGTGAGTAATAGTCCACGAAATGCTCCAAAATAGGCCAAAACTGCAAGTGTTGATGACCTACACGTAAGCGCACCTCAGGGATCATTAATCATGGAAATCGCTCCAGGACCTCAAAAAGGTGAGCAATAGCCCATGAGACGGGTCGAATCAGCCAAAACGGCGAGTGTCAATGACCTGCACGTAATAGGACCTTGTAGTTCAACAAGCAAGGAAATCGCACAGGAACCCCAAAATGGTGAGTAATAGCCCATGAAACGGGCCAAAAACGGGCAAAACAGAGAGTGTTGATGAATGACACGTAAGCGCTTCATGGGGTTTAGCAACCATTAAAATCGCTTCGGGACCCCAAAATGGTGATTAATAGTCCACGAAACGGGCCAGAATCAGCGAATATTGTGAGTGTTAATGACCTACACGTAAGCGCACATTAGGGTTCAGTAACCATAAAATCACTCTGAAACCCCAAATCAATGAGTAATAGCCCATGAAACGGGCCAGAATCAGCCAAAATGGCGAGTGTTGATGAACGACACGTAAGCACACCTTGGGCTTCGGCAATCATAAAAATCGCTCTGGGACCCCAAATTGGTGAGTAGTAGTCCACGAAACGGGACATAATCGGCCAAAATAGCGAGTGTTAATGACCTAAACGTAAGCGCACCTCGGGGTTCAGTAACCATGGAAATTGCTCCTTACCCCAAAATGGTGAGTAATAGTCCATGAAATGGGTCAGAATCGTCAAAGAGGTGAGTGTTGATGAACGATACGTAAGCGCACCTTGGGGTTCAGCAACCATAAAAGTCGCTCTGGGATCCCAAAACAGTGAGTAATAGTGCACGAAATGGGCCCGAATCGGCCAAAATGGGGATTGTTAATGTCATGCACGTAAGCGCACCATGGGGTCCATAAACCAAGAAAATCGCTTCGGGACCCCAAAACGGTCAGTAATACTCCATGAAACGGGCCAGAATCGGCCAAACCTACGAGTGTTGATGACCGATAGGTAAATGCACCCCGAGGTTCATCAATCGTGGAAATCGCTCCAAGACCTCAAAATGGTGAGTAATAGTCCACGAAATGCTCCAAAATCGGCCAAAACTGCAAGTGTTGATGACCTACACGTAAACGCACCTCAGGGATCATTAATCATGGAAATCGCTCCAGGACCTCAAAAAGGTGAGCAATAGCCCATGAGACGGGTCGAATCAGCCAAAACGGCGAGTGTCAATGACCTGCACGTAATAGGACCTTGTAGTTCAACAAGCAAGGAAATCGCACAGGAACCCCAAAATGGTGAGTAATAGCCCATGAAACGGGCCAGAATCGGGCAAAACAGAGAGTGTTGATGAATGACACGTAAGCGCTTCATGGGGTTTAGCAACCATTAAAATCGCTTCGGGACCCCAAAATGGTGATTAATAGTCCACGAAACGGGCCAGAATCAGCGAAAATTGTGAGTGTTAATGACCTACACGTAAGCGCACATTAGGGTTCAGTAACCATAAAATCACTCTGAAACCCCAAATCAATGAGTAATAGCCCATGAAACGGGCCAGAATCAGCCAAAATGGAGAGTGTTGATGAACGACACGTAAGCACACCTTGGGCTTCGGCAACCATAAAAATCGCTCTGGGACACAAAATTGGTGAGTAGTAGTCCACGAAACGGGACAGAATCGGCCAACACAGCGAGGGTCAATGACCTGCACGTAAGCGCATCTCAGGGTTCAGTAACCATGGAAATTGCTCCTTACCCCAAAACGGTGAGTAATAGTCCATGAAACGGGTCAGAATCGTCAAAGAGGTGAGTGTTGATGAACGATACGTAAGCGCACCTTGGGGTTCAGCAACCATAAAAGTCGCTCTGGGATCCCAAAACAGTGAGTAATAGTCCACGAAATGGGCCCGAATCGGTCAAAATGGCGAGTGTTAATGTCATGCACGTAAGCGCACCATGGGGTCCATAAACCAAGAAAATCACTTCGGGACCCCAAAACGGTCAGTAATACTCCATGAAATGGGCCACAATCGGCCAAACCTACGAGTGTTGATGACCGATAGGTAAATGCACCCCGAGGTTCATCAATCGTGGAAATCGCTCCAAGACCTCAAAATGGTGAGTAATAGTCCACGAAATGCTCCAAAATAGGCCAAAACTGCAAGTGTTGATGACCTACACGTAAGCGCACCTCAGGGATCATTAATCATGGAAATCGCTCCAGGACCTCAAAAAGGTGAGCAATAGCCCATGAGACGGGTCGAATCAGCCAAAACGGCGAGTGTCAATGACCTGCACGTAATAGGACCTTGTAGTTCAACAAGCAAGGAAATCGCACAGGAACCCCAAAATGGTGAGTAATAGCCCATGAAACGGGCCAGAATCGGGCAAAACAGAGAGTGTTGATGAATGACACGTAAGCGCTTCATGGGGTTTAGCAACCATTAAAATCGCTTCGGGACCCCAAAATGGTGATTAATAGTCCACGAAACGGGCCAGAATCAGCGAATATTGTGAGTGTTAATGACCTACATGTAAGCGCACATTAGGGTTCAGTAACCATAAAATCACTCTGAAACCCCAAATCAATGAGTAATAGCCCATGAAACGGGCCAGAATCAGCCAAAATGGCGAGTGTTGATGAACGACACGTAAGCACACCTTGGGCTTCGGCAATCATAAAAATCGCTCTGGGACCCCAAATTGGTGAGTAGTAGTCCACGAAACGGGACAGAATCGGCCAAAATAGCGAGTGTTAATGACCTAAACGTAAGCGCACCTCGGGGTTCAGTAACCATGGAAATTGCTCCTTACCCCAAAATGGTGAGTAATAGTCCATGAAATGGGTCAGAATCGTCAAAGAGGTGAGTGTTGATGAACGATACGTAAGCGCACCTTGGGGTTCAGCAACCATAAAAGTCGCTCTTGGATCCCAAAACAGTGAGTAATAGTGCACGAAATGGGCCCGAATCGGCCAAAATGGGGAGTGTTAATGTCATGCACGTGAGCGCACCATGGGGTCCATAAACCAAGAAAATCGCTTCGGGACCCCAAAACGGTCAGTAATACTCCATGAAACGGGCCAGAATCGGCCAAACCTACGAGTGTTGATGACCGATAGGTAAATGCACCCCGAGGTTCATCAATCGTGGAAATCGCTCCAAGACCTCAAAATGGTGAGTAATAGTCCACGAAATGCTCCAAAATCGGCCAAAACTGCAAGTGTTGATGACCTACACGTAAACGCACCTTAGGGATCATTAATCATGGAAATCGCTCCAGGACCTCAAAAAGGTGAGCAATAGCCCATGAGACGGGTCGAATCAGCCAAAACGGCGAGTGTCAATGACCTGCACGTAATAGGACCTTGTAGTTCAACAAGCAAGGAAATCGCACAGGAACCCCAAAATGGTGAGTAATAGCCCATGAAACGGGCCAGAATCGGGCAAAACAGAGAGTGTTGATGAATGACACGTAAGCGCTTCATGGGGTTTAGCAACCATTAAAATCGCTTCGGGACCCCAAAATGGTGATTAATAGTCCACGAAACGGGCCAGAATCAGCGAAAATTGTGAGTGTTAATGACCTACACGTAAGCGCACATTAGGGTTCAGTAACCATAAAATCACTCTGAAACCCCAAATCAATGAGTAATAGCCCATGAAACGGGCCAGAATCAGCCAAAATGGAGAGTGTTGATGAACGACACGTAAGCACACCTTGGGCTTCGGCAACCATAAAAATCGCTCTGGGACACAAAATTGGTGAGTAGTAGTCCACGAAACGGGACAGAATCGGCCAACACAGCGAGGGTCAATGACCTGCACGTAAGCGCATCTCAGGGTTCAGTAACCATGGAAATTGCTCCTTACCCCAAAACGGTGAGTAATAGTCCATGAAACGGGTCAGAATCGTCAAAGAGGTGAGTGTTGATGAACGATACGTAAGCGCACCTTGGGGTTCAGCAACCATAAAAGTCGCTCTGGGATCCCAAAACAGTGAGTAATAGTCCACGAAATGGGCCCGAATCGGTCAAAATGGCGAGTGTTAATGTCATGCACGTAAGCGCACCATGGGGTCCATAAACCAAGAAAATC
>NW_025228094.1:101136-101709 GCF_018294505.1 Triticum aestivum
CAACCATAAAAGTCACTCTGGGATCCCAAAACAGTGAGTAATAGTCCACGAAATGGGCCCGAATCGGCCAAAATGGCGAGTGTTAATGTCATGCACGTAAGCGCACCATGGGGTCCATAAACCAAGAAAATCGCTTTGGGACCCCAAAACGATCAGTAATACTCCATGAAACGGGCCAGAATCGGCCAAACCTACGAGTGTTGATGACCGATAGGTAAATGCACCCCGAGGTTCATCAATCGTGGAAATCGCTCCAAGACCTCAAAATGGTGAGTAATAGTCCACGAAATGCTCCAAAATAGGCCAAAACTACAAGTGTTGATGACCTACACGTAAGCGCACCTCAGGGATCATTAATCATGGAAATCGCTCCAGGACCTCAAAAAGGTGAGCAATAGCACATGAGACGGGTCGAATCAGCCAAAACGGCGAGTGTCAATGACCTGCACGTAATAGGACCTTGTAGTTCAACAAGCAAGGAAATCGCACAGGAACCCCAAAATGGTGAGTAATAGCCCATGAAACGGGCCAGAAACGGGCAAAACAGAGAGTGTTGATGAATGACACGTAAGC
>NW_025228094.1:105888-116306 GCF_018294505.1 Triticum aestivum
AAAATTGTGAGTGTTAATGACCTACATGTAAGCGCACATTAGGGTTCAGTAACCATAAAATCACTCTGAAACCCCAAATCAATGAGTAATAGCCCATGAAACGGGCCAGAATCAGCCAAAATGGCGAGTGTTGATGAACGACACGTAAGCACACCTTGGGCTTCGGCAATCATAAAAATCGCTCTGGGACCCCAAATTGGTGAGTAGTAGTCCACGAAACGGGACAGAATCGGCCAAAACAGCGAGTGTTAATGACCTGCACGTAAGCGCACCTCGGGGTTCAGTAACCATGGAAATTGCTCCTTACCCCAAAATGGTGAGTAATAGTCCATGAAATGGGTCAGAATCGTCAAAGAGGTGAGTGTTGATGAACGATACGTAAGCGCACCTTGGGGTTCAGCAACCATAAAAGTCGCTCTGGGATCCCAAAACATTGAGTAATAGTGCACGAAATGGGCCCGAATCGGCCAAAATGGCGAGTGTTAATGTCATGCACGTAAGCGCACCATGGGGTCCACAAACCAAGAAAATCGCTTCGGGACCCCAAAACGGTCAGTAATACTCCATGAAACGGGCCAGAATCGGCCAAACCTACGAGTGTTGATGACCGATAGGTAAATGCACCCCGAGGTTCATCAATCGTGGAAATCGCTCCAAGACCTCAAAATGGTGAGTAATAGTCCACGAAATGCTCCAAAATCGGCCAAAACTGCAAGTGTTGATGACCTACACGTAAACGCACCTCAGGGATCATTAATCATGGAAATCGCTCCAGGACCTCAAAAAGGTGAGCAATAGCCCATGAGACGGGTCGAATCAGCCAAAACGGCGAGTGTCGATGACCTGGACGTAATAGGACCTTGTAGTTCAACAAGCAAGGAAATCGCACAGGAACCCCAAAATGGTGAGTAATAGCCCATGAAACGGGCAAGAATCGGGCAAAACGGAGAGTGTTGATGAATGACACGTAAGCGCTTCATGGGGTTCAGCAACCATTAAAATCGCTTCGGGACCCCAAAATGGTGATTAATAGTCCACGAAACGGGCCAGAATCAGCGAAAATTGTGAGTGTTAATGACCTACACGTAAGCGCACATTAGGGTTCAGTAACCATAAAATCACTCTGAAACCCCAAACCAATGAGTAATAGCCCATGAAACGGGCCAGAATCAGCCAAAATGGCGAGTGTTGATGAACGACACGTAAGCACACCTTGGGCTTCGGCAACCATAAAAATCGCTCTGGGACACCAAACTGGTGAGTAGTAGTCCACGAAACGGGACAGAATCGGCCAACACAGCGAGGGTCAATGACCTGCACGTAAGCGCACCTCAGGGTTCAGTAACCATGGAAATTGCTCCTTACCCCAAAACGGTGAGTAATAGTCCATGAAACGGGTCAGAATCGTCAAAGAGGTGAGTGTTGATGAACGATACGTAAGCGCACCTTGGGGTTCAGGAACCATAAAAGTCGCTCTGGGATCCCAAAACAGTGAGTAATAGTCCACGAAATGGGCCCGAATCGGTCAAAATGGCGAGTGTTAAGGTCATGCACGTAAGCGCACCATGGGGTCCATAAACCAAGAAAATCGCTTCGGGACCCCAAAACGGTCAGTAATACTCCATGAAACGGGCCAGAATCGGCCAAACCTACGAGTGTTGATGACCGATAGGTAAATGCACCCCGAGGTTCATCAATCGTGGAAATCGCTCCAAGACCTCAAAATGGTGAGTAATAGTCCACGAAATGCTCCAAAATAGGCCAAAACTGCAAGTGTTGATGACCTACACGTAAACGCACCTCAGGGATCATTAATCATGGAAATCGCTCCAGGACCTCAAAAAGGTGAGCAATAGCCCATGAGACGGGTCGAATCAGCCAAAACGGCGAGTGTCAATGACCTGCACGTAATAGGACCTTGTAGTTCAACAAGCAAGGAAATCGCACAGGAACCCCAAAATGGTGAGTAATAGCCCATGAAACGGGCCAGAATCGGGCAAAATAGAGAGTGTTGATGAATGACACGTAAGCGCTTCATGGGGTTTAGCAACCATTAAAATCGCTTCGGGACCCCAAAATGGTGATTAATAGTCCACGAAACGGGCCAGAATCAGCGAAAATTGTGAGTGTTAATGACCTACACGTAAGCGCACATTAGGGTTCAGTAACCATAAAATCACTCTGAAACCCCAAATCAATGAGTAATAGCCCATGAAACGGGCCAGAATCAGCCAAAATGGCGAGTGTTGATGAACGACACGTGAGCACACCTTGGGCTTCGGCAACCATAAAAATCGCTCTGGGACACCAAATTGGTGAGTAGTAGTCCACGAAACGGGACAGAATCGGCCAACACAGCGAGGGTCAATGACCTGCACGTAAGCGCACCTCAGGGTTCAGTAACCATGGAAATTGCTCCTTACCCCAAAACGGTGAGTAATAGTCCATGAAACGGGTCAGAATCGTCAAAGAGGTGAGTGTTGATGAACGATACGTAAGCGCACCTTGGGGTTCAGCAACCATAAAAGTCGCTCTGGGATCCCAAAACAGTGAGTAATAGTCCACGAAATGGGCCCGAATCGGTCAAAATGGCGAGTGTTAATGTCATGCACGTAAGCGCACCATGGGGTCCATAAACCAAGAAAATCGCTTCGGGACCCCAAAACGGTCAGTAATACTCCATGAAACGGGCCAGAATCGGCCAAACCTACGAGTGTTGATGACCGATAGGTAAATGCACCCCGAGGTTCATCAATCGTGGAAATCGCTCCAAGACCTCAAAATGGTGAGTAATAGTCCACGAAATGCTCCAAAATCGGCCAAAACTGCAAGTGTTGATGACCTACACGTAAACGCACCTCAGGGATCATTAATCATGGAAATCGCTCCAGGACCTCAAAAAGGTGAGCAATAGCCCATGAGACGGGTCGAATCAGCCAAAACGGCGAGTGTCAATGACCTGCACGTAATAGGACCTTGTAGTTCAACAAGCAAGGAAATCGCACAGGAACCCCAAAATGGTGAGTAATAGCCCATGAAACGGGCCAGAATCGGGCAAAACAGAGAGTGTTGATGAATGACACGTAAGCGCTTCATGGGGTTTAGCAACCATTAAAATCGCTTCGGGACCCCAAAATGGTGATTAATAGTCCACGAAACGGGCCAGAATCAGCGAAAATTGTGAGTGTTAATGACCTACACGTAAGCGCACATTAGGGTTCAGTAACCATAAAATCACTCTGAAACCCCAAATCAATGAGCAATAGCCCATGAAACGGGCCAGAATCAGCCAAAATGGCGAGTGTTGATGAACGACACGTAAGCACACCTTGGGCTTCGGCAACCATAAAAATCGCTCTGGGACACCAAATTGGTGAGTAGTAGTCCATGAAACGGGACAGAATCGGCCAACACAGCGAGGGTCAATGACCTGCACGTAAGCGCACCTCAGGGTTCAGTAACCATGGAAATTGCTCCTTACCCCAAAACGGTGAGTAATAGTCCATGAAACGGGTCAGAATCGTCAAAGAGGTGAGTGTTGATGAACGATACGTAAGCGCACCTTGGGGTTCAGCAACCATAAAAGTCGCTCTGGGATCCCAAAACAGTGAGTAATAGTCCACGAAATGGGCCCGAATCGGTCAAAATGGCGAGTGTTAATGTCATGCACGTAAGCGCACCATGGGGTCCATAAACCAAGAAAATCGCTTCGGGACCCCAAAACGGTCAGTAATACTCCATGAAACGGGCCAGAATCGGCCAAACGTACGAGTGTTGATGACCGATAGGTAAATGCACCCCGAGGTTCATCAATCGTGGAAATCGCTCCAAGACCTCAAAATGGTGAGTAATAGTCCACGAAATGCTCCAAAATAGGCCAAAACTGCAAGTGTTGATGACCTACACGTAAGCGCACCTCAGGGATCATTAATCATGGAAATCGCTCCAGGACCTCAAAAAGGTGAGCAATAGCCCATGAGACGGGTCGAATCAGCCAAAACGGCGAGTGTCAATGACCTGCACGTAATAGGACCTTGTAGTTCAACAAGCAAGGAAATCGCACAGGAACCCCAAAATGGTGAGTAATAGCCCATGAAACGGGCCAGAATCGGGCAAAACAGAGAGTGTTGATGAATGACACGTAAGCGCTTCATGGGGTTGAGCAACCATTAAAATCGCTTCGGGACCCCAAAATGGTGATTAATAGTCCACGAAACGGGCCAGAATCAGCGAAAATTGTGAGTGTTAATGACCTACACGTAAGCGCACATTACGGTTCAGTAACCATAAAATCACTCTGAAACCCCAAATCAATGAGTAATAGCCCATGAAACGGGCCAGAATCAGCCAAAATGGCGAGTGTTGATGATAGACACGTAAGCACACCTTGGGCTTCGGCAACCATAAAAATCGCTCTAGGACCCCAAATTGGTGAGTAGTAGTCCACGAAACGGGACAGAATCGGCCAAAACAGCGAGTGTTAATGACCTGCACGTAAGCGCACCTCGGGGTTCAGTAACCATGGAAATTGCTCCTTACCACAAAATGGTGAGTAATAGTCCATGAAATGGGTCAGAATCGTCAAAGAGGTGAGTGTTGATGAACGATACGTAAGCGCACCTTGGGGTTCAGCAACCATAAAAGTCGCTCTGGGATCCCAAAACAGTGAGTAATAGTCCACGAAATGGGCCCGAATCGGCCAAAATGGCGAGTGTTAATGTCATGCACGTAAGCGCACCATGGGGTCCATAAACCAAGAAAATCGCTTTGGGACCCCAAAACGGTCAGTAATACTCCATGAAACGGGCCAGAATCGGCCAAACCTACGAGTGTTGATGACCGATAGGTAAATGCACCCCGAGGTTCATCAATCGTGGAAATCGCTCCAAGACCTCAAAATGGTGAGTAATAGTCCATGAAATGCGCGAAAATCGGCCAAAACTGCAAGCGTTGATGACCTACACGTAAACGCACCTCAGGTATCATTAATCATGGAAATCGCTGCAGGACCTCAAAAAGGTGAGCAATAGCCCATGAGACGGGTCGAATCAGCCAAAATGGCGAGTGTCGATGACCTGCACGTAATAGGACCTTGTAGTGCAACAAGCAAGGAAATCGCACAGGGACCCCAAAATGGTGAGTAATAGCCCATGAAACGGGCCAGAATCGGGCAAAACGGAGAGTGTTGACGAATGACACGTAAGCGCTTCTTGGGGTTCAGCAACCATTAAAATCGCTTCGGGACCCCAAAATGGTGATTAATAGTCCACGAAACGGGCCAGAATCAGCGAAAATTGTGAGCGTTAATGACCTACACGTAAGCGCACATTAGGGTTCAGTAACCATAAAATCGCTCTGAAACCCCAAATCAATGAGTAATAGCCCATGAAACGGGCCAGAATCGGCCAAAATGGCGAGTGTTGATGAACGACACGTAAGCACACCTTGGGCTTCGGCAACCATAAAAATCGCTCTGGGACCCCAAATTGGTGACTAGTAGTCCACAAAACGGGACAGAATCGGCCAAAACAGCGAGTGTTAATGACCTGCACGTAAGCGCACCTCAGGGTTCAGTAACCATGGAAATTTCTCCTTACCCCAAAACGGTGAGTAATAGTCTATGAAACGGGTCAGAATCGTCAAAGAGGTGAGTGTTGATGAACGATACGTAAGCGCACCTTGGGGTTCAGCAACCATAAAAGTCGCTCTGGGATCCCAAAACAGTGAGTAATAGTCCACGAAATGGGCCCGAATCGGCCAAAATGGCGAGTGTTAATGTCATGCACGTAAGCGCACCATGGGGTCCATAAACCAAGAAAATCGCTTCGGGACCCCAAAACGGTCAGTAATACTCCATGAAACGGGCCAGAATCGGCCAAACCTACGAGTGTTGATGACCGATAGGTAAATGCACCCCGAGGTTCATCAATCGTGGAAATCGCTCCAAGACCTCAAAATGGTGAGTAATAGTCCACGAAATGCGCCAAAATCGGCCAAAACTGCAAGTGTTGATGACCTACACGTAAATGCACCTCAGGTATCATTAATCATGGAAATCGCTCCAGGACCTCAAAAAGGTGAGCAATAGCCCATGAGACGGGTCGAATCAGCCAAAACGGAGAGTGTCGATGACCTGCACGTAATAGGACCTTGTAGTTCAACACGCAAGGAAATCGCACACGAACCCCAAAATGGTGAGTAATAGCCCATGAAACGGGCCAGAATCGGGCAAAACAGAGAGTGTTGATGAATGACACGTAAGCGCTTCATGGGGTTTAGCAACCATTAAAATCGCTTCGGGACCCCAAAATGGTGATTAATAGTCCACGAAACGGGCCAGAATCAGCGAAAATTGTGAGTGTTAATGACCTACACGTAAGCGCACATTAGGGTTCAGTAACCATAAAATCACTCTGAAACCCCAAATCAATGAGTAATAGCCCATGAAACGGGCCAGAATCAGCCAAAATGGCGAGTGTTGATGAACGACACATAAGCACACCTTGGGCTACGACAACCATAAAAATCGCTCTAGGACCCCAAATTGGTGAGTAGTAGTCCACGAAACGGGACAGAATCGTCCAAAACAGCGAGTGTCAAAGACCTGCACGTAAGCGCACCTCAGGGTTCAGTAACCATGGAAATTTCTCCTTACCCCAAAACGGTGAGTAATAGTCTATGAAATGGGTCAGAATCGTCAAAGAGGTGAGTGTTGATGAACGATACGTAAGCGCAACTTGGGGTTCAGCAACCATAAAAGTCGCTCTGGGATCCCAAAACAGTGAGTAATAGTCCATGAAACGGGCCAGAATCGGCCAAAATGGCGAGTATTAATGTCATGCACGTAAGCACACCTGGGGTCCATAAACCAAGAAAATCGCTTCGGGACCCCAAAACGGTCAGTAATACTCCATGAAACGGGCCAGAATCGGCCAAACCTACGAGTGTTGATGACCGATAGGTAAATGCACCCCGAGGTTCATCAATCATGGAAATCGCTCCAAGACCTCAAAATGGTGAGTAATAGTCCACGAAATGCGCCAAAATCGGCCAAAACTGCAAGTGTTGATGACCTACACGTAAACGCACCTCAGGTATCATTAATCATGGAAATCGCTCCAGGACCTCAAAAAGGTGAGCAATAGCCCATGAGACGGGTCGAATCAGCCAAAACGGAGAGTGTCGATGACCTGCACGTAATAGGACCTTGTAGTTCAACACGCAAGGAAATCGCACAGGAACCCCAAAATGGTGAGTAATAGCCCATGAAATGGGCCAGAATCGGGCAAAACAGAGAGTGTTGATGAATGACACGTAAGCGCTTCATGGGGTTTAGCAACCATTAAAATCGCTTCGGGACCCCAAAATGGTGATTAATAGTCCACGAAACGGGCCAGAATCAGCGAAAATTGTGAGTGTTAATGACCTACACGTAAGCGCACATTAGGGTTCAGTAACCATAAAATCACTCTGAAACCCCAAATCAATGAGTAATAGCCCATGAAACGGGCCAGAATCAGCCAAAATGGCGAGTGTTGATGAACGACACGTAAGCACACCTTGGGCTTCGGCAACCATAAAAATCGCTCTAGGACCCAAATTGGTGAGTAGTAGTCCACGAAACGGGACATAATCGGCCAAAACAGCGAGTGTCAAAGACCTGCACGTAAGCGCACCTCAGGGTTCACTAACCATGGAAATTGCTCCTTACCCCAAAACGGTGAGTAATAGTCCATGAAACGGGTCAGAATCGTCAAAGAGGTGAGTGTTGATGAACGATACGTAAGCGCACCTTGGGGTTCAGCAACCATAAAAGTCGCTCTGGGATCCCAAAACAGTGAGTAATAGTCCACGAAATGGGCCCGAATCGGCCAAAATGGCGAGTGTTAATGTCATGCACGTAAGCGCACCATGGGGTCCATAAACCAAGAAAATCGCTTCGGGACCCCAAAACGGTCAGTAATACTCCATGAAACGGGCCAGAATCGGCCAAACCTACGAGTGTTGATGACCGATAGGTAAATGCACCCCGAGGTTCATCAATCGTGGAAATCGCTCCAAGACCTCAAAATGGTGAGTAATAGTCCACGAAATGCGCCAAAATCGGCCAAAACTGCAAGTGTTGATGACCTACACGTAAACGCACCTCAGGTATCATTAATCATGGAAATCGCTCCAGGACCTCAAAAAGGTGAGCAATAGCCCATGAGACGGGTCGAATCAGCCAAAACGGAGAGTGTCGATGACCTGCACGTAATAGGACCTTGTAGTTCAACACGCAAGGAAATCGCACACGAACCCCAAAATGGTGAGTAATAGCCCATGAAACGGGCCAGAATCGGGCAAAACAGAGAGTGTTGATGAATGACACGTAAGCGCTTCATGGGGTTTAGCAAGCATTAAAATCGCTTCGGGACCCCAAAATGGTGATTAATAGTCCACGAAACGGGCCAGAATCAGCGAAAATTGTGAGTGTTAATGACCTACACGTAAGCGCACATTAGGGTTCAGTAACCATAAAATCACTCTGAAACCCCAAATCAATGAGTAATAGCCCATGAAACGGGCCAGAATCAGCCAAAATGGCGAGTGTTGATGAACGACACGTAAGCACACCTTGGGCTACGACAACCATAAAAATCGCTCTAGGACCCCAAATTGGTGAGTAGTAGTCCACGAAACGGGACAGAATCGTCCAAAACAGCGAGTGTCAAAGACCTGCACGTAAGCGCACCTCAGGGTTCAGTAACCATGGAAATTGCTCCTTACCCCAAAATGGTGAGTAATAGTCCATGAAACGGGTCAGAATCGTCAAAGAGGTGAGTGTTGATGAACGATACGTAAGCGCACCTTGGGGTTCAGCAACCATAAAAGTCGCTCTGCGATCCCAAAACAGTGAGTAATAGTCCACGAAATGGGCCCGAATCGGCCAAAATGGCGAGTGTTAATGTCATGCACGTAAGCGCACCATGGGGTCCATAAACCAAGAAAATCACTTCGGGACCCCAAAACGGTCAGTAATACTCCATGAAACGGGCCAGAATCGGCCAAACCTACGAGTGTTGATGACCGATAGGTAACTGCACCCCGAGGTTCATCAATCGTGGAAATCGCTCCAAGACCTCAAAATGGTGAGTAATAGTCCACGAAATGCTCCAAAATCGGCCAAAACTGCAAGTGTTGATGACCTACACGTAAACGCACCTCAGGGATCATTAATCATGGAAATCGCTCCAGGACCTCAAAAAGCTGAGCAATAGCCCATGAGACGGGTCGAATCAGCCAAAACGGCGAGTGTCAATGACCTGCACGTAATAGGACCTTGTAGTTCAACAAGCAAGGAAATCGCACAGGAACCCCAAAATGGTGAGTAATAGCCCATGAAACGGGTCAGAATCGGGCAAAACAGAGAGTGTTGATGAATGACACATAAGCGCTTCATGGGGTTTAGCAACCATTAAAATCGCTTCGGGACCCCAAAATGGTGATTAATAGTCCACGAAACGGGCCAGAATCAGCGAAAATTGTGAGTGTTAATGACCTACACCTAAGCGCACATTAGGGTTCAGTAACCATAAAATCACTCTGAAAACCCCAAATCAATGAGTAATAGCCCATGAAACGGGCCAGAATCAGCCAAAATGGCGAGTGTTGATGAACGACACGTAAGCACACCTTGGGCTTTGGCAACCATAAAAATCGCTCTGGGACCCCAAATTGGTGAGTAGTAGTCCACGAAACGGGACAGAATCGACCAAAACAGCGAGTGTTAATGACCTGCACGTAAGCGCACCTCGGGGTTCAGTAACCATGGAAATTGCTCCTTACCCCAAAATGGTGAGTAATAGTCCATGAAATGGGTCAGAATCGTCAAAGAGGTGAGTGTTGATGAACGATACGTAAGCGCACCTTGGGGTTCAGCAACCATAAAAGTCGCTCTGGGATCCCAAAACAGTGAGTAATAGTCCACGAAATGGGCCCGAATCGGCCAAAATGGCGAGTGTTAATGTCATGCACGTAAGCACACCATGGGGTCCATAAACCAAGAAAATCGCTTTGGGACCCCAAAACGGTCAGTAATACTCCATGAAACGGGCCAGAATCGGCCAAACCTACGAGTGTTGATGACCGATAGGTAAATGCACCCCGAGGTTCATCAATCGTGGAAATCGCTCCAAGACCTCAAAATGGTGAGTAATAGTCCATGAAATGCCCCAAAATCGGCCAAAACTGCAAGTGTTGATGACCTACACGTAAACGCACCTCAGGTATCATTAATCATGGAAATCGCTCCAGGACCTCAAAAAGGTGAGCAATAGCCCATGAGACGGGTCGAATCAGCCAAAACGGCGAGTGTCGATGACCTGCACGTAATAGGACCTTGTAGTTCAACAAGCAAGGAAATCGCACAGGAACCC
>NW_025228094.1:116316-119820 GCF_018294505.1 Triticum aestivum
AAATGGTGAGTAATAGTCCATGAAATGGGTCTGAATCGTCAAAGAGGTGAGTGTTGATGAACGATACGTAAGCGCACCTTGGGGTTTAGCAACCATAAAAGTCGCTCTGGGATCCCAAAATAGTGAGTAATAGTCCACGAAATGGGCCCGAATCGGCCAAAATGGCGAGTGTTAATGTCATGCACGTAAGCACACCATGGGGTCCATAAACCAAGAAAATCGCTTTGGGACCCCAAAACGGTCAGTAATACTCCATGAAACGGGCCAGAATCGGCCAAACCTACGAGTGTTGATGACCGATAGGTAAATGCACCCCGAGGTTCATCAATCGTGGAAATCGCTCCAAGACCTCAAAATGGTGAGTAATAGTCCATGAAATGCCCCAAAATCGGCCAAAACTGCAAGTGTTGATGACCTACACGTAAACGCACCTCAGGTATCATTAATCATGGAAATCGCTCCAGGACCTCAAAAAGGTGAGCAATAGCCCATGAGACGGGTCGAATCAGCCAAAACGGCGAGTGTCGATGACCTGCACGTAATAGGACCTTGTAGTTCAACAAGCAAGGAAATCGCACAGGAACCCTAAGATGGTGAGTAATAGCCCATGAAACGGGCCAGAATCGGGCAAAACAGAGAGTGTTGATGCATGACACGTAAGCGCTTCATGGGGTTTAGCAACCATTAAAATCGCTTCGGGACCCCAAAATGGTGATTAATAGTCCACGAAACGGGCCAGAATCAGCGAAAATTGTGAGTGTTAATGACCTACACGTAAGCGCACATTAGGGTTCAGTAACCATAAAATCACTCTAAAACCCCAAATCAATGAGTAATAGCCCATGAAACGGGCCAGAATCAGCCAAAATGGCGAGTGTTGATGAACGACACGTAAGAACACCTTGGGCTTCGGCAACCATAAAAATCGCTATAGGACCCCAAATTGGTGAGTAGTAGTCCACGAAACGGGACAGAATCGGCCAAAACAGCGAGTGTCAAAGACCTGCACGTAAGCGCACCTCAGGGTTCAGTAACCATGGAAATTGCTCCTTACCCCAAAACGGTGAGTAATAGTCCATGAAACGGGTCAGAATCGTCAAAGAGGTGAGTGTTGATGAACGATACGTAAGCGCACCTTGGGGTTCAGCAACCATAAAAGTCGCTCTGGGATCCCAAAACAGTGAGTAATAGTCCACGAAATGGGCCCGAATCGGCCAAAATGGCGAGTGTTAATGTCATGCACGTAAGCGCACCATGGGGTCCATAAACCAAGAAAATCGCTTCGGGACCCCAAAACGGTCAGTAATACTCCATGAAACGGGCCAGAATCGGCCAAACCTACGAGTGTTGATGACCGATAGGTAAATGCACCCCGAGGTTCATCAATCGTGGAAATCGCTGCAAGACCTCAAAATGGTGAGTAATAGTCCACGAAATGCTCCAAAATCGGCCAAACCTGCAAGTGTTGATGACCTACACGTAAACGCACCTCAGGGATCATTAATCATGGAAATCGCTCCAGGACCTCAAAAAGGTGAGCAATAGCCCATGAGACGGGTCGAATCAGCTAAAACGGCGAGTGTCAATGACCTGCACGTAGTAGGACCTTGTAGTTCAAAAAGCAAGGAAATCGCACAGAAACCCCAAAATGGTGAGTAATAGCCCATGAAACGGGCCAGAATCGGGCAAAACAGAGAGTGTTGATGAATGACACATAAGCGCTTCATGGGGTTTAGCAACCATTAAAATCGCTTCGGGACCCTAAAATGGTGATTAATAGTCCACGAAACGGGCCAGAATCAGCGAAAATTGTGAGTGTTAATGACCAACACGTAAGCGCGCATTAGGGTTCAGTAACCATAAAATCGCTCTGAAACCCCAAATCAATGAGTAATAGCCCATGAAACGGGCCAGAATCAGCCAAAATGGCGAGTGTTGATGAACGACACGTAAGCACACCTTGGGCTTTGGCAACCATAAAAATCGCTCTGGGACCCCAAATTGGTGAGTAGTAGTCCACGAAACGGGACAGAATCGGCCAAAACAGCGAGTGTTAATGACCTGCACGTAAGCGCACCTCGGGGTTCAGTAACCATGGAAATTGCTCCTTACCCCAAAATGGTGAGTAATAGTCCATGAAATGGGTCTGAATCGTCAAAGAGGTGAGTGTTGATGAACGATACGTAAGCGCACCTTGGGGTTTAGCAACCATAAAAGTCGCTCTGGGATCCCAAAATAGTGAGTAATAGTCCACGAAATGGGCCCGAATCGGCCAAAATGGCGAGTGTTAATGTCATGCACGTAAGCACACCATGGGGTCCATAAACCAAGAAAATCGCTTTGGGACCCCAAAACGGTCAGTAATACTCCATGAAACGGGCCAGAATCGGCCAAACCTACGAGTGTTGATGACCGATAGGTAAATGCACCCCGAGGTTCATCAATCGTGGAAATCGCTCCAAGACCTCAAAATGGTGAGTAATAGTCCATGAAATGCCCCAAAATCGGCCAAAACTGCAAGTGTTGATGACCTACACGTAAACGCACCTCAGGTATCATTAATCATGGAAATCGCTCCAGGACCTCAAAAAGGTGAGCAATAGCCCATGAGACGGGTCGAATCAGCCAAAACGGCGAGTGTCGATGACCTGCACGTAATAGGACCTTGTAGTTCAACAAGCAAGGAAATCGCACAGGAACCCTAAGATGGTGAGTAATAGCCCATGAAACGGGCCAGAATCGGGCAAAACAGAGAGTGTTGATGCATGACACGTAAGCGCTTCATGGGGTTTAGCAACCATTAAAATCGCTTCGGGACCCCAAAATGGTGATTAATAGTCCACGAAACGGGCCAGAATCAGCGAAAATTGTGAGTGTTAATGACCTACACGTAAGCGCACATTAGGGTTCAGTAACCATAAAATCACTCTAAAACCCCAAATCAATGAGTAATAGCCCATGAAACGGGCCAGAATCAGCCAAAATGGCGAGTGTTGATGAACGACACGTAAGAACACCTTGGGCTTCGGCAACCATAAAAATCGCTATAGGACCCCAAATTGGTGAGTAGTAGTCCACGAAACGGGACAGAATCGGCCAAAACAGCGAGTGTCAAAGACCTGCACGTAAGCGCACCTCAGGGTTCAGTAACCATGGAAATTGCTCCTTACCCCAAAACGGTGAGTAATAGTCCATGAAACGGGTCAGAATCGTCAAAGAGGTGAGTGTTGATGAACGATACGTAAGCGCACCTTGGGGTTCAGCAACCATAAAAGTCGCTCTGGGATCCCAAAACAGTGAGTAATAGTCCACGAAATGGGCCCGAATCGGCCAAAATGGCGAGTGTTAATGTCATGCACGTAAGCGCACCATGGGGTCCATAAACCAAGAAAATCGCTTCGGGACCCCAAAACGGTCAGTAATACTCCATGAAACGGGCCAGAATCGGCCAAACCTACGAGTGTTGATGACCGATAGGTAAATGCACCCCGAGGTTCATCAATC
>NW_025228094.1:119830-134336 GCF_018294505.1 Triticum aestivum
AAATGGTGAGTAATAGTCCATGAAATGGGTCTGAATCGTCAAAGAGGTGAGTGTTGATGAACGATACGTAAGCGCACCTTGGGGTTTAGCAACCATAAAAGTCGCTCTGGGATCCCAAAATAGTGAGTAATAGTCCACGAAATGGGCCCGAATCGGCCAAAATGGCGAGTGTTAATGTCATGCACGTAAGCGCACCATGGGGTCCATAAACCAAGAAAATCGGTTTGGGACCCCAAAACGTTCAGTAATACTCCATGAAACGGGCCAGAATCGGCCAAACCTACGAGTGCTGATGACCGATAGGTAAATGCACCCCGAGGTTCATCAATCGTGGAAATCGCTCCAAGACCTCAAAATGGTGAGTAATAGTCCACGAAATGCCCCAAAATCGGCCAAAACTGCAAGTGTTGATGACCTACACGTAAACGCACCTCAGGTATCATTAATCAGGGAAATCGCTCCAGGACCTCAAAAAGGTGAGCAATAGCCCATGAGACGGGTCGAATCAGCCAAAACGGCGAGTGTCGATGACCTGCACGTAATAGGACCTTGTAGTTCAACAAGCAAGGAAATCGCACAGGAACCCTAAAATGGTGAGTAATAGCCCATGAAACGGGCCAGAATCGGGCAAAACAGAGAGTGTTGATGCATGACACGTAAGCGCTTCATGGGGTTTAGCAACCATTAAAATCGCTTCGGGACCCCAAAATGGTGATTAATAGTCCACGAAACGGGCCAGAATCAGCGAAAATTGTGAGTGTTAATGACCTACACGTAAGCGCACATTAGGGTTCAGTAACCATAAAATCACTCTGAAACCCCAAATCAATGAGTAATAGCCCATGAAACGGGCCAGAATCAGCCAAAATGGCGAGTGTTGATGAACGACACGTAAGCACACCTTGGGCTTCGGCAACCATAAAAATCGCTCTAGGACCACAAATTGGTGAGTAGTAGTCCACGAAACGGGACAGAATCGGCCAAAACAGCGAGTGTCAAAGACCTGCACGTAAGCGCACCTCGGGGTTCAGTAACCATGGAAATTGCTCCTTACCCCAAAATGGTGAGTAATAGTCCATGAAATGGGTCTGAATCGTCAAAGAGGTGAGTGTTGATGAACGATACGTAAGCGCACCTTGGGGTTCAGCAACCATAAAAGTCGCTCTGGGATCCCAAAATAGTGAGTAATAGTCCACGAAATGGGCCCGAATCGGCCAAAATGGCGAGTGTTAATGTCATGCACGTAAGCGCACCATGGGGTCCATAAACCAAGAAAATCGCTTTGGGACCCCAAAACGGTCAGTAATACTCCATGAAACGGGCCAGAATCGGCCAAACCTACGAGTGCTGATGACCGATAGGTAAATGCACCCCGAGGTTCATCAATCGTGGAAATCGCTCCAAGACCTCAAAATGGTGAGTAATAGTCCACGAAATGCGCCAAAATCGGCCAAAACTGCAAGTGTTGATGACCTACACGTAAACGCACCTCAGGTATCATTAATCATGGAAATCGCTCAAGGACCTCAAAAAGGTGAGCAATAGCCCATGAGACGGGTCGAATCAACCAAAACGGCGAGTGTCGATGACCTGCACGTAATAGGACCTTGTAGTTCAACAAGCAAGGAAATCGCACAGGAACCCCAAAATGGTGAGTAATAGCCCATGAAACGGGCCAGAATCGGGCAAAACAGAGAGTGTTGATGAATGACACGTAAGCGCTTCATGGGGTTTAGCAACCATTAAAATCGCTTCGGGACCCCAAAATGGTGATTAATAGTCCACGAAACGGGCCAGAATCAGCGAAAATTGTGAGTGTTAATGACCTACACGTAAGCGCACATTAGGGTTCAGTAACAATAAAATCACTCTGAAACCCCAAATCAATGAGTAATAGCCCATGAAACGGGCCAGAATCAGCCAAAATGGCGAGTGTTGATGAATGACACGTAAGCACACCTTGGGCTTCGGCAACCATAAAAATCGCTCTAGGACCCCAAATTGGTGAGTAGTAGTCCACGAAACGGGACAGAATCGGCCAAAACAGCGAGTGTCAAAGACCTGCACGTAAGCGCACCTCAGGGTTCAGTAACCATGGAAATTGCTCCTTACCCCAAAACGGTGAGTAATAGTCCATGAAACGGGTCAGAATCGTCAAAGAGGTGAGTGTTGATGAACGATACGTAAGCGCACCTTGGGGTTCAGCAACCATAAAAGTCGCTCTGGGATCCCAAAACAGTGAGTAATAGTCCACGAAATGGGCCCGAATCGGCCAAAATGGCGAGTGTTAATGTCATGCACGTAAGTGCACCATGGGGTCCATAAACCAAGAAAATCGCTTCGGGACCCCAAAACGGTCAGTAATACTCCATGAAACGGGCCAGAATCGGCCAAACCAACGAGTGTTGATGACCGATAGGTAAATGCACCCCGAGGTTCATCAATCGTGGAAATCGCTGCAAGACCTCAAAATGGTGAGTAATAGTCCACGAAATGCTCCAAAATCGGCCAAACCTGCAAGTGTTGATGACCTACACGTAAACGCACCTCAGGTATCATTAATCATGGAAATCGCTCCAGGACCTCAAAAAGGTGAGCAATAGCCCATGAGACGGGTCGAATCAGCCAAAACGGCGAGTGTCGATGACCTGCACATAATAGGACCTTGTAGTTCAACAAGCAAGGAAATCGCACAGGAACCCTAAAATGGTGAGTAATAGCCCATGAAACGGGCCAGAATCGGGCAAAACAGAGAGTGTTTATGAATGACACGTAAGCGCTTCATGGGGTTTAGCAACCATTAAAATCGCTTCGGGACCCTAAAATGGTGATTAATAGTCCACGAAACGGGCCAGAATCAGCGAAAATTGTGAGTGTTAATGACCTACACGTAAGTGCACATTAGGGTTCAGTAACCATAAAATCACTCTGAAACCCCAAATCAATGAGTAATAGCCCATGAAACGGGCCAGAATCAGCCAAAATGGCGAGTGTTGATGAACGACACGTAAGCACACCTTGGGCTTCGGCAACCATAAAAATCGCTCTAGGACCCCAAATTGGTGAGTAGTAGTCCACGAAACGGGACAGAATCGGCCAAAACAGCGAGTGTCAAAGACCTGCACGTAAGCGCACCTCAGGGTTCAGTAACCATGGAAATTGCTCCTTACCCCAAAACGGTGAGTAATAGTCCATGAAACGGGTCAGAATCGTCAAAGAGGTGAGTGTTGATGAACGATACGTAAGCGCACCTTGGGGTTCAGCAACCATAAAAGTTGCTCTGGGATCCCAAAACAGTGAGTAATAGTCCACGAAATGGGCCCGAATCGGCCAAAATGGCAAGTGTTAATGTCATGCACGTAAGCGCACCATGGGGTCCATAAACCAAGAAAATCGCTTCGGGACCCCAAAACGGTCAGTAATACTCCATGAAACGGGCCAGAATCGGCCAAACCTACGAGTGTTGATGACCGATAGGTAAATGCACCCCGAGGTTCATCAATCGTGGAAATCGCTGCAAGACCTCAAAATGGTGAGTAATAGTCCACGAAATGCTCCAAAATCGGCCAAACCTGCAAGTGTTGATGACCTACACGTAAACGCACCTCACGTATCATTAATCATGGAAATCGCTCCAGGACCTCAAAAAGGTGAGCAATAGCCCATGAGACGGGTCGAATCAGCCAAAACGGCGAGTGTCGATGACCTGCACATAATAGGACCTTGTAGTTCAACAAGCAAGGAAATCGCACAGGAACCCTAAAATGGTGAGTAATAGCCCATGAAACGGGCCAGAATCGGGCAAAACAGAGAGTGTTTATGAATGACAAGTAAGCGCTTCATGGGGTTTAGCAACCATTAAAATCGCTTCGGGACCCTAAAATGGTGATTAATAGTCCACGAAACGGGCCAGAATCAGCGAAAATTGTGAGTGTTAATGACCTACACGTAAGCGCACATTAGGGTTCAGTAACCATAAAATCACTCTGAAACCCCAAATCAATGAGTAATAGCCCATGAAACGGGCCAGAATCAGCCAAAATGGCGAGTGTTGATGAACGACACGTAAGCACACCTTGGGCTTCGGCAACCATAAAAATCGCTCTAGGACCCCAAATTGGTGAGTAGTAGTCCACGAAACGGGACAGAATCGGCCAAAACAGCGAGTGTCAAAGACCTGCACGTAAGCGCACCTCAGGGTTCAGTAACCATGGAAATTGCTCCTTACCCCAAAACGGTGAGTAATAGTCCATGAAACGGGTCAGAATCGTCAAAGAGGTGAGTGTTGATGAACGATACGTAAGCGCACCTTGGGGTTCAGCAACCATAAAAGTCGCTCTGGGATCCCAAAACAGTGAGTAATAGTCCACGAAATGGGCCCGAATCGGCCAAAATGGCAAGTGTTAATGTCATGCACGTAAGCGCACCATGGGGTCCATAAACCAAGAAAATCGCTTCGGGACCCCAAAACGGTCAGTAATACTCCATGAAACAGGCCAGAATCGGCCAAACCTACGAGTGTTGATGACCGATAGGTAAATGCACCCCGAGGTTCATCAATCGTGGAAATCGCTGCAAGACCTCAAAATGGTGAGTAATAGTCCACGAAATGCGCCAAAATCGGCCAAAACTGCAAGTGTTGATGACCTACACGTAAACGCACCTCAGGTATCATTAATCATGGAAATCGCTCCAGGACCTCAAAAAGGTGAGCAATAGCCCATGAGACGGGTCGAATCAGCCAAAACGGCGAGTGTCGATGACCTGCACGTAATAGGACCTTGTAGTTCAACAAGCAAGGAAATCGCACAGGAACCCCAAAATGGTGAGTAATAGCCCATGAAACGGGCCAGAATCGGGCAAAACAGAGAGTGTTGATGAATGACACGTAAGCGCTTCATGGGGTTTAGCAACCATTAAAATCGCTTCGGGACCCTAAAATGGTGATTAATAGTCCACGAAACGGGCCAGAATCAGCGAAAATTGTGAGTGTTAATGACCTACACGTAAGCGCGCATTAGGGTTCAGTAACCATAAAATCACTCTGAAACCCCAAATCAATGAGTAATAGCCCATGAAACGGGCCAGAATCAGCCAAAATGGCGAGTGTTGATGAACGACACGTAAGCACACCTTGGGCTTCGGCAACCATAAAAATCGCTCTAGGACCCCAAATTGGTGAGTAGTAGTCCACGAAACGGGACAGAATCGGCCAAAACAGCGAGTGTCAAAGACCTGCACGTAAGCGCACCTCAGGGTTCAGTAACCATGGAAATTGCTCCTTACCCCAAAACGGTGAGTAATAGTCCATGAAACGGGTCTGAATCGTCAAAGAGGTGAGTGTTGATGAACGATACGTAAGCGCACCTTGGGGTTCAGCAACCATAAAAGTTGCTCTGGGATCCCAAAACAGTGAGTAATAGTCCACAAAATGGGCCCGAATCGGCCAAAATGGCAAGTGTTAATGTCATGCACGTAAGCGCACCATGGGGTCCATAAACCAAGAAAATCGCTTCGGGACCCCAAAACGGTCAGTAATACTCCATGAAACGGGCCAGAATCGGCCAAACCTACGAGTGTTGATGAACGATAGGTAAATGCACCCCGAGGTTCATCAATCGTGGAAATCGCTGCAAGACCTCAAAATGGTGAGTAATAGTCCACGAAATGCTCCAAAATCGGCCAAACCTGCAAGTGTTGATGACCTACACGTAAACGCACCTCACGTATCATTAATCATGGAAATCGCTCCAGGACCTCAAAAAGGTGAGCAATAGCCCATGAGACGGGTCGAATCAGCCAAAACGGCGAGTGTCGATGACCTGCACGTAATAGGACCTTGTAGTTCAACAAGCAAGGAAATCGCACAGGAACCCTAAAATGGTGAGTAATAGCCCATGAAACGGGCCAGAATCGGGCAAAACAGAGAGTGTTTATGAATGACAAGTAAGCGCTTCATGGGGTTTAGCAACCATTAAAATCGCTTCGGGACCCTAAAATGGTGATTAATAGTCCACGAAACGGGCCAGAATCAGCGAAAATTGTGAGTGTTAATGACCTACACGTAAGCGCGCATTAGGGTTCAGTAACCATAAAATCACTCTGAAACCCCAAATCAATGAGTAATAGCCCATGAAACGGGCCAGAATCAGCCAAAATGGCGAGTGTTGATGAACGACACGTAAGCACACCTTGGGCTTCGGCAACCATAAAAATCGCTCTAGGACCCCAAATTGGTGAGTAGTAGTCCACGAAACGGGACAGAATCGGCCAAAACAGCGAGTGTCAAAGACCTGCACGTAAGCGCACCTCGGGGTTCAGTAACCATGGAAATTGCTCCTTACCCCAAAACGGTGAGTAATAGTCCATGAAACGGGTCAGAATCGTCAAAGAGGTGAGTGTTGATGAACGATACGTAAGCGCACCTTGGGGTTCAGCAACCATAAAAGTCGCTCTGGGATCCCAAAACAGTGAGTAATAGTCCACAAAATGGGCCCGAATCGGCCAAAATGGCGAGTGTTAATGTCATGCACGTAAGCGCACCATGGGGTCCATAAACCAAGAAAATCGCTTTGGGACCCCAAAACGGTCAGTAATACTCCATGAAACGGGCCAGAATCGGCCAAACCTACGAGTGTTGATGACCGATAGGTAAATGCACCCCGAGGTTCATCAATCGTGGAAATCGCTCCAAGACCTCAAAATGGTGAGTAATAGTCCACGAAATGCGCCAAAATCGGCCAAAACTGCAAGTGTTGATGACCTACACGTAAACGCACCTCAGGTATCATTAATCATGGAAATCGCTCCAGGACCTCAAAAAGGTGAGCAATAGCCCATGAGACGGGTCGAATCAGCCAAAACGGCGAGTGTCGATGACCTGCACGTAATAGGACCTTGTAGTTCAACAAGCAAGGAAATCGCACAGGAACCCCAAAATGGTGAGTAATAGCCCATGAAACGGGCCAGAATAGGGCAAAACAGAGAGTGTTGATGAATGACACGTAAGCGCTTCATGGGGTTTAGCAACCATTAAAATCGCTTCGGGACCCCAAAATGGTGATTAATAGTCCATGAAACGGCCAGAATCAGCGAAAATTGTGAGTGTTAATGACCTACACGTAAGCGCACATTAGGGTTCAGTAACCATAAAATCACTCTGAAACCCCAAATCAATGAGTAATAGCCCATGAAACGGGCCAGAATCAGCCAAAATGGCGAGTGTTGATGAACGACACGTAAGCACACCTTGGGCTTCGGCAACCATAAAAATCGCTCTGGGACCCCAAATTGGTGAGTAGTAGTCCACGAAACGGGACAGAATCGGCCAAAACAGCGAGTGTCGAAGACCTGCACGTAAGCGCACCTCGGGGTTCAGTAACCATGGAAATTGCTCCTTACCCCAAAATGATGAGTAATAGTCCATGAAATGGGTCTGAATCGTCAAAGAGGTGAGTGTTGATGAACGATACGTAAGCGCACCTTGGGGTTCAGCAACCATAAAAGTCGCTCTGGGATCCCAAAACAGTGAGTAATAGTCCACGAAATGGGCCCGAATCGGCCAAAATGGCGAGTGTTAATGTCATGAACGTAAGCGCACCATGGGGTCCATAAACCAAGAAAATCGCTTCGGGACCCCAAAACGATCAGTAATACTCCATGAAACGGGCCAGAATCGGCCAAACCTACGAGTGTTGATGACCGATAGGTAAATGCACCCCGAGGTTCATCAATCGTGGAAATCGCTGCAAGACCTCAAAATGGTGAGTAATAGTCCACGAAATGCTCCAAAATCGGCCAAACCTGCAAGTGTTGATGACCTACACGTAAACGCACCTCAGGTATCATTAATCATGGAAATCGCTCCAGGACCTCAAAAAGGTGAGCAATAGCCCATGAGACGGGTCGAATCAGCCAAAACGGCGATTGTCGATGACCTGCATGTAATAGGACCTTGTAGTTCAACAAGCAAGGAAATCGCACAGGAACCCTAAAATGGTGAGCAATAGCCCATGAAACGGGCCAGAATCGGGCAAAACAGAGAGTGTTGATGAATGACACGTAAGCGCTTCATGGGGTTTAGCAACCATTAAAATCGCTTCGGGACCCTAAAATGGTGATTAATAGTCCACGAAACGGGCCAGAATCAGCGAAAATTGTGAGTGTTAATGACCTACACGTAAGCGCACATTAGGGTTCAGTAACGATAAAATCACTCTGAAACCCCAAATCAATGAGTAATAGCCCATGAAACGGGCCAGAATCAGCCAAAATGGCGAGTGTTGATGAACGACACATAAGCACACCTTGGGCTTCGGCAACCATAAAAATTGCTCTAGGACCCCAAATTGGTGAGTAGTAGTCCACGAAACGGGACAGAATCGGCCAAAACAGCGAGTGTCAAAGACCTGCACGTAAGCGCACCTCAGGGTTCAGTAACCATGGAAATTGCTCCTTACCCCAAAACGGTGAGTAATAGTCCATGAAACGGGTCAGAATCGTCAAAGAGGTGAGTGTTGATGAACGATACGTAAGCGCACCTTGGGGTTCAGCAACCATAAAAGTCGCTCTGGGATCCCAAAACAGTGAGTAATAGTCCACGAAATGGGCCCGAATCGGCCAAAATGGCGAGTGTTAATGTCATGCACGTAAGCGCACCATGGGGTCCATAAACCAAGAAAATCGCTTCGGGACCCCAAAACGGTCAGTAATACTCCATGAAACGGGCCAGAATCGGCCAAACCTACGAGTGTTGATGACCGATAGGTAAATGCACCCCGAGGTTCATCAATCGTGGAAATCGCTGCAAGACCTCAAAATGGTGAGAAATAGTCCACGAAATGCGCCAAAATCGGCCAAAACTGCAAGTGTTGATGACCTACACGTAAACGCACCTCAGGTATCATTAATCATGGAAATCGCTCCAGGACCTCAAAAAGGTGAGCAATAGCCCATGAGACGGGTCGAATCAGCCAAAACGGCGAGTGTCGATGACCTGCATGTAATAGGACCTTGTAGTTCAACAAGCAAGGAAATCGCACAGGAACCCTAAAATGGTGAGAAATAGCCCATGAAACGGGCCAGAATCGGGCAAAACAGAGAGTGTTGATGAATGACACGTAAGCGCTTCATGGGGTTTAGCAACCATTAAAATCGCTTCGGGACCCTAAAATGGTGATTAATAGTCCACGAAACGGGCCAGAATCAGCGAAAATTGTGAGTGTTAATGACCTACACGTAAGCGCACATTAGGGTTCAGTAACCATAGAATCACTCTGAAACCCCAAATCAATGAGTAATAGCCCATGAAACGGGCCAGAATCAGCCAAAATGGCGAGTGTTGATGAACGACACGTAAGCACACCTTGGGCTTCGGCAACCATAAAAATTGCTCTAGGACCCCAAATTGGTGAGTAGTAGTCCACGAAACGGGACAGAATCGGCCAAAACAGCGAGTGTCAAAGACCTGCACGTAAGCGCACCTCAGGGTTCAGTAACCATGGAAATTGCTCCTTACCCCAAAACGGTGAGTAATAGTCCATGAAACGGGTCAGAATCGTCAAAGAGGTGAGTGTTGATGAACGATACGTAAGCGCACCTTGGGGTTCAGCAACCATAAAAGTCGCTCTGGGATCCCAAAACAGTGAGTAATAGTCCACGAAATGGGCCCGAATCGGCCAAAATGGCGAGTGTTAATGTCATGCATGTAAGCGCACCATGGGGTCCATAAACCAAGAAAATCGCTTCGGGACCCCAAAACGGTCAGTAATACTCCATGAAACGGGCCAGAATCGGCCAAACCTACGAGTGTTGATGACCGATAGGTAAATGCACCCCGAGGTTCATCAATCGTGGAAATCGCTGCAAGACCTCAAAATGGTGAGAAATAGTCCACGAAATGCGCCAAAATCGGCCAAAACTGCAAGTGTTGTTGACCTACACGTAAACGCACCTCAGGTATCATTAATCATGGAAATCGCTCCAGGAGCTCAAAAAGGTGAGCAATAGCCCATGAGACGGGTCGAATCAGCCAAAACGGCGAGTGTCGATGACCTGCACGTAATAGGACCTTGTAGTTCAACAAGCAAGGAAATCGCACAGGAACCCCAAAATGGTGAGTAATAGCCCATGAAACGGGCCAGAATCGGGCAAAACAGAGAGTGTTGATGAATGACACGTAAGCGCTTCATGGGGTTTAGCAACCATTAAAATCGCTTCGGGACCCTAAAATGGTGATTAATAGTCCACGAAACGGGCCAGAATCAGCGAAAATTGTGAGTGTTAATGACCTACACATAAGCGCACATTAGGGTTCAATAACCATAAAATCACTCTGAAACCCCAAATCAATGAGTAATAGCCCATGAAACGGGCCAGAATCAGCCAAAATGGCGAGTGTTGATGAATGACACGTAAGCACACCTTGGGCTTTGGCAACCATAAAAATTGCTCTGGGACCCCAAATTGGTGAGTAGTAGTCCACGAAACGGGAAAGATTCGGCCAAAACAGCGAGTGTCAAAGACCTGCATGTAAGCGCACCTCGGGGTTCAGTAACCATGGAAATTGCTCCTTACCCCAAAATGGTGAGTAATAGTCCATGAAATGGGTCTGAATCGTCAAAGAGGTGAGTGTTGATGAACGATACGTAAGCGCACCTTGGGGTTCAGCAACCATAAAAGTCGCTCTGGGATCCCAAAACAGTGAGTAATAGTCCACGAAATGGGCCCGAATCGGCCAAAATGGCGAGTGTTAATGTCATGCACGTAAGCGCACCATGGGGTCCATAAACCAAGAAAATCGCTTTGGGACCCCAAAACGGTCAGTAATACTCCATGAAACGGGCCAGAATCGGCCAAACCTACGAGTGTTGATGACCGATAGGTAAATGCACCCCGAGGTTCATCAATCATGGAAATCGCTCCAAGACCTCAAAATGGTGAGTAATAGTCCACGAAATGCGCCAAAATCGGCCAAAACTGCAAGTGTTGATGACCTACACGTAAACGCACCTCAGGTATCATTAATCATGGAAATCGCTCCAGGACCTCAAAAAGGTGAGCAATAGCCCATGAGACGGGTCGAATCAGCCAAAACAGCGAGTGTCGATGACCTGCACGTAATAGGACCTTGTAGTTCAACAAGCAAGGAAATCGCACAGGAACCCCAAAATGGTGAGTAATAGCCCATGAAACGGGCCAGAATCGGGCAAAACAGAGAGTGTTGATGAATGACACGTAAGCGCTTCATGGGGTTTAGCAACCATTAAAATCGCTTCGGGACCCTAAAATGGTGATTAATAGTCCACGAAACGGGCCAGAATCAGCGAAAATTGTGAGTGTTAATGACCTACACATAAGCGCACATTAGGGTTCAATAACCATAAAATCACTCTGAAACCCCAAATCAATGAGTAATAGCCCATGAAACGGGCCAGAATCAGCCAAAATGGCGAGTGTTGATGAACGACACGTAAGCACACCTTGGGCTTTGGCAACCATAAAAATCGCTCTGGGACCCCAAATTGGTGAGTAGTAGTCCACGAAACGGGAAAGAATCGGCCAAAACAGCGAGTGTCAAAGACCTGCATGTAAGCACACCTCGGGGTTCAGTAACCATGGAAATTGCTCCTTACCCCAAAATGGTGAGTAATAGTCCATGAAATGGGTCTGAATCGTCAAAGAGGTGAGTGTTGATGAATGATACGTAAGCGCACCTTGGGGTTCAGCAACCATAAAAGTCGCTCTGGGATCCCAAAACCGTGAGTAATAGTCCACGAAATGGGCCCGAATCGGCCAAAATGGCGAGTGTTAATGTCATGCACGTAAGCGCACCATGGGGTCCATAAACCAAGAAAATCGCTTTGGGACCCCAAAACGGTCAGTAATACTCCATGAAACGGGCCAGAATCGGCCAAACCTACGAGTGTTGATGACCGATAGGTAAATGCACCCCGAGGTTCATCAATCATGGAAATCGCTGCAAGACCTCAAAATGGTGAGTAATAGTCCACGAAATGCGCCAAAATCGGCCAAAACTGCAAGTGTTGATGACCTACACGTAAACGCACCTCAGGTATCATTAATCATGGAAATCGCTCCAGGACCTCAAAAAGGTGAGCAATAGCCCATGAGACGGGTCGAATCAGCCAAAACGGCGAGTGTCGATGACCTACACGTAATAGGACCTTGTAGTTCAACAAGCAAGGAAATCGCACAGGAACCCCAAAATGGTGAGTAATAGCCCATGAAACGGGCCAGAATAGGGCAAAACAGAGAGTGTTGATGAATGACACGTAAGCGCTTCATGGGGTTTAGCAACCATTAAAATCGCTTCGGGACCCCAAAATGGTGATTAATAGTCCACGAAACGGCCAGAATCAGCGAAAATTGTGAGTGTTAATGACCTACACGTAAGCGCACATTAGGGTTCAGTAACCATAAAATCACTCTGAAACCCCAAATCAATGAGTAATAGCCCATGAAACGGGCCAGAATCAGCCAAAATGGCGAGTGTTGATGAACGACACGTAAGCACACCTTGGGCTTCGACAACCATAAAAATCGCTCTAGGACCCCAAATTGGTGAGTAGTAGTCCACGAAATGGGACAGAATTGGCCAAAACAGCGAGTGTCAAAGACCTGCACGTAAGCGCACCTCAGGGTTCAGTAACCATGGAAATTGCTCCTTACCCCAAAACGGTGAGTAATAGTCCATGAAACGGGTCAGAATCGTCAAAGAGGTGAGTGTTGATGAACGATACGTAAGCGCACCTTGGGGTTCAGCAACCATAAAAGTCGCTCTGGGATCCCAAAACAGTGAGTAATAGTCCACGAAATGGGCCCGAATCGGCCAAAATGGCGAGTGTTAATGTCATGCACGTAAGCGCACCATGGGGTCCATAAACCAAGAAAATCGCTTCGGGACCCCAAAACGGTCAGTAATACTCCATGAAACGGGCCAGAATCGGCCAAACCTACGAGTGTTGATGACCGATAGGTAAATGCACCCCGAGGTTCATCAATCGTGGAAATCGCTGCAAGACCTCAAAATGGTGAGTAATAGTCCACGAAATGCGCCAAAATCGGCCAAAACTGCAAGTGTTGATGACCTACACGTAAACGCACCTCAGGTATCATTAATCATGGAAATCGCTCCAGGACCTCAAAAAGGTGAGCAATAGCCCATGAGACGGGTCGAATCAGCCAAAACGGCGAGTGTCGATGACCTGCACGTAATAGGACCTTGTAGTTCAACAAGCAAGGAAATCGCACAGGAACCCCAAAATGGTGAGTAATAGCCCATGAAACGGGCCAGAATCGGGCAAAACAGAGAGTGTTCATGAATGACACGTAAGCGCTTCATGGGGTTTAGCAACCATTAAAATCGCTTCGGGACCCTAAAATGGTGATTAATAGTCCACGAAACGGGCCAGAATCAGCGAAAATTGTGAGTGTTAATGACCTACACGTAAGCGCACATTAGGGTTCAGTAACCATAAAATCACTCTGAAACCCCAAATCAATGAGTAATAGCCCATGAAACGGGCCAGAATCAGCCAAAATGGCGAGTGTTGATGAACGACACGTAAGCACACCTTGGGCTTTGGCAACCATAAAAATCGCTCTGGGACCCCAAATTGGTGAGTAGTAGTCCACGAAACGGGAAAGAATCGGCCAAAACAGCGAGTGTTAATGACCTGCACGTAAGCGCACCTCGGGGTTCAGTAACCATGGAAATTGCTCCTTACACCAAAATGGTGAGTAATAGTCCATGAAATGGGTCTGAATCGTCAAAGAGGTGAGTGTTGATGAACGATACGTAAGCGCACCTTGGGGTTTAGCAACCATAAAAGTCACTCTGGGATCCCAAAACAGTGAGTAATAGTCCACGAAATGGGCCCGAATCGGCCAAAATGGCGAGTGTTAATGTCATGCACGTAAGCGCACCATGGGGTCCATAAACCAAGAAAATCGCTTTGGGACCCCAAAACGGTCAGTAATACTCCATGAAACGGGCCAGAATCGGCCAAACCTACGAGTGTTGATGACCGATAGGTAAATGCACCCCGAGGTTCATCAATCATGGAAATCGCTCCAAGACCTCAAAATGGTGAGTAATAGTCCACGAAATGCGCCAAAATCGGCCAAAACTGCAAGTGTTGATGACCTACATGTAAACGCACCTCAGGTATCATTAATCATGGAAATCGCTCCAGGACCTCAAAAAGGTGAGCAATAGCCCATGAGACGGGTCGAATCAGCCAAAACGGCGAGTGTCGATGACCTGCACGTAATAGGACCTTGTAGTTCAACAAGCAAGGAAATCGCACAGGAACCCCAAAATGGTGAGTAATAGCCCATGAAACGGGCCAGAATCGGGCAAAACAGAGAGTGTTGATGAATGACACGTAAGCGCTTCATGGGGTTTAGCAACCATTAAAATCGCTTCGGGACCCCAAAATGGTGATTAATAGTCCACGAAACGGGCCAGAATCAGCGAAAATTG